>NW_013666685.1:157428-215198 GCF_000517525.1 Limulus polyphemus
AGAACATATATATATATATATATATATATAACACATATATCTCTATCGAAACAAATGTTATTGTCTAGCAGTTTCCCTCAGTGACCTAGGAGCTTAAATATTCAAGGTAATACAAAACATTTAAATCAGTGTTCTACGAGTTCTTACGAGTCTTACAGTTCTGGTGCTGTGTAACACTATCCATGTTGTAAGCACACATTCACATAGGTGTATAAGACTATTCTTAACAACTCTGGAATAACATATGACTTATTAGGCTTACAGAACTCGATATCAGTATTACCCACCTACACCTACCTATTGATTAGCCTTTATCTTCGGAAAAGTCTGAAATTCCATCTTAGCAACTCTTCCTTCAGTCTTTTCAAACTCGTTTGATGGTACTTATCTGTCTCTTGAACGTAAATTTAAGCAAAGCAAATATTTACGTTTGGTGACTCACTGGTAGCGTTCTTCGGTTTCACTTGCACTTGGCATACTTTCTACGCGAGCCGCGATCTTGTTTCATTTCAATGAATATATGTGCCAAGTAACGGCACCTATCGGCAGCCAACGTCATGATCCTCATTAAGTCTAAAATGCGTATAGAAGATATGAGCTGCTCATTAACCACCAATAATATTCAGTTATGAACCAGTAAAACAATCTTATCAAAATAATCCAGAATCATTATATATCTGCTGTCAAGTAGCTGTCATTATTTCTGTCATTATATATCTGCTGTCAAATAGCTGTCTTTGTATATCTGCTGTCAAATAGCTGTCACTGTATAT
This sequence comes from Limulus polyphemus, assembly GCF_000517525.1. Taxonomy (NCBI): domain Eukaryota; kingdom Metazoa; phylum Arthropoda; class Merostomata; order Xiphosura; family Limulidae; genus Limulus; species Limulus polyphemus. Next base: position 158,202 of record NW_013666685.1, read on the forward strand.
CCGCTGTTAAATAGCTGTCATTATATATCTGTTGTCAAACAGCTATAATTATATATCTGCTGTCAAACAGCTGTCATTATATATCTGCTGTCAAATAGTTGTCATTATATATCTGCTGTCAAATAGTTGCCATAGTATCTGTCATTATATATTGGTTTTTAAAATTTATAATTACTTAAATAAAAGAGTAGCAAAATTTGATACCTTCAGCAACAAGGAATGGCTATTTGACAGCAGATATATAACGACAGATATAATGACAATTATTTGACAGCCGGTATATAATGATGGCTATTATTGACAGCATATATATATAATGACAGCTATTGGAAAGCAGATATATAATGACAGCTATTATTGACAGCAGATATATAACGACAGATATAAAGACAGTTATTTGACAACCAATATATAATGACAGCAGGTATATAATGACAGATATAAAGACAGTTATTTGCATATTGTAGGTATAGTTGTAGAACTCAAAGTGAAAGGTGCAGTGTAATGATATAAAACTAGGATTCATTTTTAATCAAAGAGCAAGATGAATAAAAAAGCATCGTACACATCTTCGAAGATCTGGTTATTTACTTAATGGCTCTAAGTTGAAACTAACCAGAAACAGTCCTTGAATTATGTGAAACTTTTTTAAATCTCTACTGTAAACATGATTCATTAATGGGAAATATTCTGTATAATAGATTTGATTGGACAAAGTTTTTATGTTAATCATAATTTCGTGTGTACGAGTTTTAAAACGTGAATATTATACCAAATATTATGGCTTTAATCATTTAATAACTTAAGAAGAAAGAGTATCTGTATTCATACGTCTTCAGCGAATTTTTCCAAAATATTGTACTAGATATTTGTACACAGACACTCTATATAGAAAGGATATACATCATCTTTGAAGCTCTTTCACACAGACACTACTAGTGCAGGAGTGTCTTCGTCTGTATGTAGTAAATACCCAAAAAATATAATCAATTTCTTTGTCATAATATCTGGTGCCGTGGGCATGTGCATAAATTTCATCTTTTCTGATGATGAAAATTGTCTCCTGGTGAGTGTTTTGGTGAAGCCTTTTTGGAATTATTAGCATAACTTGACCATGAATGTAATTCGAGCAAAACAGGTATTTCAAACAAGAATCCACTGCGGGAGATCTTGCTTTAGCCATATAAAATGATATATTCCCCATTTGCTGTATTTGTGAATAAACAACCATAATTTAAGGATCCCCTTTTTGACATTACAGCCATCCTTTTTTATATTTATTTGTGAATAAGGTTCTTTTTTTTGTAATTAGGGTTAACTGTATTAGACTCCTTTCTTTTGGTCGTGTCTGATTTAATTATACATTATTTGCATTTCCTCCGAAGCTCCAATTTTATTTTCTTATTACTTACCTATTACATAACTTACATTTCTCAAACACATCATTGATGTAAGTTATTTAACACATTAAGATTTACATCCCTTCAATTCTGAAGCAAACAAAACTTTTTTTAAATATGTTTGAGTTATTTATCAGCACTATAACTCGTCATCCAATTTTTCCACTTGTTAATCGATACCAATAACGATTTTAAGAAAATACTGACTTATTTCAATATGAAATATGATTTAGTTAAATTGTGTGACAAAAATCTAAGGTTAACAATAATCGTTTTTATAAATAACTGTTCATTCATGTATTTTCATAAATTCATTGATATTTAGATTTCACAAAAGATAATGAAAAGTGATGGTTATAACAGAACATTCTCGCCCTTTCTACCGCGGGGGTGTTATAATGTGACGGTTGATCCCACTATTCGTTGGTAAAGGAGTAGCGCAAGAGTTGGCGGTGGATGGTGTTGACTAGCTGCTTTTCATCTAATTTTTCATTCGTTCTTCCCCTGTTTGTGTCAATATTACTGTAAAAGTCCATTGCCTTTTGCAAAGTAATTTACCAATAGACCTGTTTCAGTGCTAAACTAGTCAACATATATACTGAGAGTCCTGTTTACCTTGAAGTTGCATTTTCAAGGTTGGAAGTTGTGACGTCTGCAGGAAATGCAAAAACGTTGGGGACGCAATCACTATGGGGGTTTTCTTGTTAAAGTGATCAGAATAAGAGGTCATCTGCAAATTTTAAAATCTAATCAAAAGATAACAAGAAAACTGTGAGGAAGAAAGGAAGGGAAGTTTGTTTTTGTTTGTTTAGAATTTCGCGCAAAGTTACACGAGGGCTATCTGCGCTCGCCGTCCCTAATCTATCAGTGATAGACTAGAGGGAAGGCAGCTAGTCAACACCACCCACCGCCATCTCTTGGGCTACTCTCTTTCCGACGAATAGTGGGACTGACCGTCACATTATAACGCCTCCAGGGCTGAAAGGGCTAGCATGTTTGGTGTGACGGGGATTCAAACCCGCAATCTGCGGATCGAGTACCGTACCACCAGACCATGTGAAAATAAGAACACAATTATTTGTTCCTCTCATTATAACAGTTTTCACTGTCTTAAGTCATTCAGTGGTTGACACACTTAGATATGATTGTTCAGACCTCAACCAACAAAAATCATAAGAAATAGATGAAGAACAGTTATACTTAGTGCATAAGGTGTCGTAGATGTCATGAACATGTTGAAAACCATTCTTACAGTGTAAATGAAGGTCAAAATGTGAAGACATTTTATCAAAATTAAAACAACATTTTCGAAGCTTCATAGCGTTTTTCGAAGCAAGAGACTGGATCCAAATTTTATATGAAAACCTTTTCATGCGGAGTTTCTCATGCTCAAAGTTGCTACTAAAAGTTACGATTTTTGTACAATCGACTCACGATTTTTGAATTAAACACACCCGAGATTTTAAAACTAATCCTAATTATCCTGATACGCGTAGTAACCATTTCCATAATACAGAAACGAAAGAACAACTTTAGCTAGACCTTCAAATCAACGCCTGCCGTTTACTCGATTTAACCCACAGTGCGATTCAGTTTTGTTTTGTTGTTGTTGTTTTTTCAGTCCCTACAGTGGAAGAGGTTTTACTTTTGTTTTGGGCATCGTTCTGAGAATGCTGTTTTGTTTTGTCTGGATTGAAATGATGAACAAATAAAACACTTGCAATGCATTATCAGATTTTATTGTTATACATTTATACAGGGTTTTGCAGTGAGACAGTATTGTTTTATGTCACGATGATAAACAATTTGTGAACTAGGAGCTCTAATAAATATTATCATAAGACGTATTATTTAGATCGTGGCTTAGCTGCACGGTCAAAGTGAAGTCCCTGGAAGGTCCTGTGCAGTTTATAATATACCGTTGCCTTTAACGACCGAGTTTTAACTTTTACTGGTCCAAGATGCTAAAAGAAAATAATAATAATTACTTCTTGTGGAACTAAAAATATCCACTTTATATACAAGCTGAGGTACCCGTTCTTTGTCCGGATTATGAACTTTAAAAAATGTGGGAATGAATGCTATGATAAATAACACAAAAATCCTAACTTTCACACAATTTATTTGTAACATAATTTATTATTACACTATGCACTATTACTTCCCCCAAAGTTTTGTATAAGCTTTAAGAACTCACTATGTATATACTTAGCATGATATACTCTGTGCGATGGTCAGAGTGACTTTATACAAAGAGGTAACGGCCAAAGTAGCAGCGGTAGGGGTGCTCTCGCTTTCAACACCCAGCTCTTTTCACCTTTTCCCACATTATTAATTAATTGACGGTCATTAGCCGCGGAAGTGTCTTACGGTATAAAGCTATTAGGTCACGGGTCAAAGTACAAAGTGGGTATAACTCAAGAAACAGCTCTTCATATCAGCGTTATGGTAGCTGTTGTCGTATCAACTTCATTTAATTTTATGTATTATTGCAATAGTGGCGGCCATTTTTATATCATTCCTCCATTGAGAGTGCTAAATCACTCTCTGAGATATATAAGACGTTTGTGTGCCCACACACACACACACACTGTGTGTATGTTGTTCTACAAAATTCAATATATTTTTTTGTTTGGTGTAAGAACGAGGCAACAACTATGAATGTGGTTAACGTAACGTTAATAACAACAATACCATGGGTGGAGGGGTTGTGAACAACCCATCAACATGGCCTTGTTACAAACTATCATCCCACAAAGTTTGGTTGAGATTGGCCCAGCAACCTATGAGTAGTTAGATAACGGACAAACAGACACAAATATTTTTTTTGCTTATATATATATGTATATATATATTGTTTGAAAGTAATTATAACACTAATCACATAATCGTCAATGTTTTGATAGTTAGAGAAGCAGTTCCTATTCATATGGTTATTAGAAAATTATTTTACTGCTACAAAAAATTTACAAGAACGATTTTTCTCAAAATTGGACCAGATGTGATCAAGTTGTTAACGTGCTGGACTGTAGATGTAAGAGTCTAAGATTAGGGTTCCATTGTTGAGAAAAAATCAAGGTCTATACTTTGGAACCACATATGGTTATTATCCCGCTATTGAACAAACAAAGACACGATATACTGTCTATCAACAAGCAAAAGACAGGATACACCATCTGTCAATAAATATGAGACGTGATACATTGCATATCATTGAACAAAGATGGGATACACCATCTATCAAGAAAGCATAAGCGGGATACACCATCTATCACTCAACTGGTGAGGAGTTTTCCTTCCACAGGGCAGAGTAGAAGCTTCACTCTAAGCCAAATCATTCCAGCCTCTAGATTTTTTGCACATTTGAAAGTTTTATTTCCAGATAACATTGGGTATGAAAAGGATAGCTACCCTTAAAACTCTACCATTTTAGACATACTAGTAAACAAACCTAAGGAAATACAACAAAATCGTGTTTATAGATACACTTCGTTTGCTTATTCGAATGCATCGCACCACATCAGTCACCAAACGAAGTATTTTCTTCTCAGAAGAAATGCTCATTGAAAACCCCTGAAGTATATATAATACATCATCTACACCGATGTCCTAGAGATAGGATATACCGTTACAAACAAATGACGATAGAAATTATATATTATTGAAGAAAAACGCGAACAAATATATTATCTATCAACGAACAAGAAACATAATACACCATCTACAACGGAGAAGGAAATAGTAAACGCTATCTCTCAATGAACAGAGACAGAAATACACCATCTGTCAACAAACAAGAGACGAAATACACCATTTGTCAACTAGCAACAGACGAGATACACCATCTGTCAACTAACGCAAGACGAAATACACCGTCAGTTAACTAACAAGAGAGAGAAACGCACCATCTATCAACTATCAAGAGACGAGGTACACCATTTGTCGACATACAAGAGATGAGATACACCATCTGTCAACTAACAAAAGACGAGGTACACTATCTGTCGATAAACAAGAGACGAGATACACCATCTGTCAACTAACAAGAGACGAGATACACCATCTGTCAACTAACAAGAGACGGAATACACCATCTGTGAACAAAGAGATAGAATACATCATTTACCAATGAACAAGGGACGAGATATACCATCTGAAATGATAAACCATCTATCAAAAGACATAAGACACGATACATTATCTGTCAAAGAGGGAATACGTTGGCTATCGATAAACGAAGACAAAGACACGAGATCAATCAATGAACAAAAATCAGGACACAACTCGTCTCACTGAACAAAGTTTAGAAGAAACAGCCTATCAATGGAAAAAGATCAGGACACAACGTGTCTCACCGAACAAGGATGGGAAGATACAACCTATCAGTGAACAATAGTGGGAATATCATCTTTTAACTAATAAAGATGGGAATGAACCATTTATAAACCAACAAAGACAAGAACACACATTTATCAACGAAAGAGAAAAAAAAGACAAAATACACCGTTAATCAAGGAAAAACGAAGTAATGCATCATCTTTCAACGAACAAGTGACAGGATACATTTCCATATCAATGAACATACCATCTATCAAAGAAAAAAGATGGAAAACACTATCAATGAACAAGTGACAGGATACATTTCTATATCAATGAACATGCCATCTATCAAAGAAAAACATGGAAGACACTATCAATGAACAAGCGATAGGATACACTGTTTATCAGAGAACAATAATCATTAACAAGAACACATAATCTATTTCTTGACTGGTTTATTTCAAATTGCCTGAAACAAAAATTGAGGTAACGGTAGTTTTGTAATATATTGGTGATTTAATAACATAGTTTATTAATCATTTATTTCATTTCAAAGTTCACAGTGAGGCTTAGGACATAGCAGGTTATATCCACCCAAGCTTAGCTCCCTTAATCTTCTCGAGAAACCAAGGAACTCCATCGTTACATGCAGTAAACAATCTATATTGCTGAAGGCGTAAGATGATGAATCTCACTTGCTAAATGCATGAGTTAAATAATGAAACCACGTCGCTACATGCGTTAAATGAAATCCTGTCGCTGCGAGTGTCAAAAGATGTAACCTAGGGATGAAATTCTAAAAAAATAAAATAAAATAGAGGTACTCAGCTGGGTGAAGTGGGCCTGTTTTTGAAAAAGAAATATATATATATATATACGTGTAAACATAAAAATCGACAAGTTGAGTGTCAATGAATAAATGCTTTCCGATAGAACAATGGAACGCATACGTATCAGAAAAAGCAGCTAAAATAAGTTCCATTATTAGTACATCAATGATGTACTTGATAAAAAAATGACCCTGTTTCTCTACGCTTTCAGTCTCTTCTGCATTTTTTAACCTTCTTCCTCCCTGAGAACGGATTGTAAGAGTACTGCTTCCCTGATATTTCTGTTTCTTGAGCTTCGAGAAAGGGTGTTGGTTTTATGGAAACTTATCAATAACTCAATAAGATTGAATATATGGCTCATCTCTCAATCATTACTAACATGTATTAGATCCAACTTGCGAAATGCCATATAAATATGTATGTATATACGTTTCAATTCCTGCCTGAATTACTTAAAGAAGATTAATAAACGTCACTGACCTTAGGTGTAAGTGACAGTTTTTTGTGTGTTAATGCACCATTTACTCAACCAGCTTTATGAAAGATTAGATAGCACACTTTTACATCATCAACCAATATTTAAATAGATACATGCATGCAAACATATACAACACCCCCGAAACACAAGTTATTTTTTCCCTAATTTCATGAACATTATACTTTTTTATTATTAGAAACACAAACATATACTTGTGGAAACTTAAAAAAAAACCTACATGTTTCCCAGAGAAGTAACAAAAAACGTATATGTTTCTCAGAGAAGTAAAATTATCAGAAAAACGTATCGGGATTCATAAAGACTTTACAAAAAAAAATCAAGGAAAATTTCCCAGGCCTTCATACAGCCTGTACTGTACGCATTACTAAATTATGATCCATAAAAACTAAAATGAATTTCCCAGGCTGTATGAAGGCCTGGGAAAATTTCCTTGGTTTTTTTTGTACTGTACACATTACTAAATGATGATCCATAAAAACTAAAATGAGTTCCTAGCTACATACCTTAACATTTTTGTCACTTCTTGTTAATTATTTATTTATTTGCGCTTCCCAAACGTGAAGCCATCAAAACCCCAGCCTCTTCTGCGACCCCCAAATCTCCACTTCGACCTTCTTCTGTTTTCCGTCTGCAAAATATCACAACCCTGTAGGTAAAGAGAAAAGAGTAGATTATTGAAATTAACCTTAGAATTTTTTGTTTTCTTTACAACAGTTTATTCGTGTCATTTGGATCAATCAGATTTAATCTCGATCTATATATATCCTTTAATTTTCTTTAACTAATATTAACGAGTAGTTCTACAATATAATCTACTGGATTCCTTTACTGATTTATTGTATGTGATTCTAATAAAATCTGATAATCTAATGATGTTTTGAAGTTTGTCTATAATTTAACAATATGCTAATATGTACAATTTAAACAAACTTTTGAATATCATTTAACAAAATAAATATTCAAAATATTTTTAAATCAAAGTCATTAGACTTTAGAGGCGCAGCTAAGTGCATAAAAGATTCGTGGCTTGGGCCCAGAACTTGCGGGAATTTTCGGCGTTTCAGTATGATATCGATCATGATTTTCTATTTTGATTTTTCAAGAGCAGCAAATGGATTCGGGGCAGCATCAAACAGAATCGGAGCACGGGCCCCGTGTGCCAATGCTTAGCCGAAGCGTTTGTTAGACGTTTTTATCATCTTGTCGTAGCACTAAACGTTAAAAATCAGAGATCTGCTATTGTAAACAATTCAACAAATATATTAATAAAAACATTTCAACTGCAAAATAACTTGTTTTAAATTTTATTTTATCTTATGAAGAAATCAAAACAAAAAGCGTTTTCTTACTTATATAGAATAATACAAAGACAGTACAAGTTGGACAGAAGAGATGCATATTAGTACAAATTTTGTGTAATATATCTCAAAGTGAATGAAATATATAAGTGGAGACAAAATGAAGACATTTACATCGTAATGTTACATAATTGGCACAAAAACATATTTCATAACTCAATACCGCTTCTAAATTCATCAGCCTGTATTGCTGCAAACCGCTTAAATTTCACTCGTATATACATGTTAATCAGAAATCATGATAGTTTTTCGAACAATAACACTAAATGAAAATAATTATTTTAAATAAAACAATGACTTTTGTTAAATCCGTTATTAAAGTTGTTTTTTTGCGATGGTTAATTTGTATTGTAATTTGCAACAAATTATATTGAATTTCGTTTGTTTCGAATATTGTTTTTGTTTGTTTCTTCTTAAGCACAAAGCTACACAATGGGCTAGATATACTATGCCCACCATGGGTATCGAAACCTGATTTTTAGCGTCACAAATCCAAATACATCTGAGCTACTTGGAGCTAATTAATTGTGTAAAAATGTAGAATGTCTTCCATTTTTATCTTGATGGGAGTGACCAAGTGACAAAAGTTTTTAATGCACTCTGGGAGAATTAGCTATGTCCGATGTTAAACTTACCTCTTGAACTCCAATGTACACGAGTATGCCACACTATATGGTTTATTACCAAGGTTACAAATAATGAAATGTTTCTTACATTTTGTTCGGTTAGAAAATTAGGTCGGCTTTTATGCTTGTTTTGATGAGACATCAAATCACACACTCACCTTACCAATCACGTTATTCAGGACAAAAGTGAGAGTGGCGTTTAACTGGAAAAAAATATTAATATTTTCTGTCACTATGTAAACAATAGACAGACACAGGTTAAATTAGTAAAATGAAAAATATTAACAGAATGTGTATATATAGGCGTTTTTATTGTTCTATAAACTTAAACAAGTAGAAAAGGCATGTTAACAGGAAATTCCGTGTCTGAGTATAAATAATACACTTGCGTTTATCTGTCCAGAACTTTTCTCGCAAATTTCTCGATCAAACGCTACAAATATCATATCTTTAGAAAGGCTTTTGTTCGAAGAGTCTGGATTGCATATTGGCTTTTCAATTCAGAATCACCTCACCTGTCTTTTTGCTTAGCCAGACTTTTCAATGCAACGAGCATTGTACGATGGTACAATGTCGTTGTCATCACGTGACTTTGGGCTTCGACTTTGACTTTAGTTTTTTATTTGCAAAGTATTTCACAAAAAGAACCCTTAACCAGTGTGTAATATTCTAAAAAACAGAACATTACAATAAATACAATTTCTATGGTCTTTTTCGACTTATTTAGTTCTAAAATACGCATGCGCAGTTCGTTCAAAACCATATGCTTATCACTTTGTGAACACGCATTCAGACGTTTCTGCATATTCAGCTAAGTCTGCCTTCATTACAACTTTACATTTACTTTACTTTGCAATACTTTAGCTTCTGTTCACTTCATAGACTGCTATGAACTCCTTTTAGCTACTTTTTCCTTACTACGAATTTTATTCTTCATTTTTGTGAGTTTCTTTGTTTCACCTTGTAGAACTTTGTCATACACTAAACGTTTATAACTGTTTCATACACTGTACACTATTATATATAATATTACTTTACTTTATTGTCTACTTTACGTGTAGTTTTATTAAATAACATTACGTCCACATGAGTTTGTTTGTCTGATCGCGTATTTTTTTCAAATAAACTAAGGTTTATCGAGCTAACACAAAAAGACGTAGCTTAAATGGCGTGCGTTAAAATGATAGAATAAGGAAAATTCAAGCGAAGTGCATGAAAACTACCGCAAATGTTTTGCGGATTGCGGCTAGTAACTAATAATAATTAACAGCCGGTAATACTTACGTTTGTTCAGCAACTGAATTATTAGGATTTCTTTGTATATTGTTTCAGATATGATTCATCAGATGGAAAACGAATTTTATAATAAATATTTAAAACACAGGAATACCAAAAAAAATCATTAATACAGACGTTTCGAAATTTCTTTAAATTCCATCATCAGCGTTAATATCTAAAAAAAAAAAATAGTGCATAATATTCGAACTACTAAAAACAACATTAGCATTGAGCGAGTTTTCGTATTCAATCTGTTATTTCTAAAGTTCTGATTGGCTTCGACTTCGACTTTAGTTTTTTATTTGCAAAGTATTTCACAAAAAGAACCCTTAACCTGTGTAGTAAGTCTACGTACCTAGAACCCGTGGGAGTCGATTCCCCGCGGTGGACACAGCAGATTTCCCAATATGACATTGCTCTAAAAACCAAACAAACGAAACTTCCGATTGAATACGAAAACTCGCTCAATGCTAATGTAGTTTTTTGCAGTTCGAATGTTATGAACTATTTTTTTTAGATATTAACGCTAATGACGAAATTTAAAGAAATGCCAAAATGACCGTATTAAAGATGTTTTTTGGTATTACCATGATTTTAATATTTATTATCAGATCCTGATAATGCTTGCGAGGTGTATTTTCTGAGTACCAAATCGTAAAACTATCGAAAGTTATAATTAATTTATGTGCAAGGCACGATCGAGAGTCAACTCAATATATCTAGAAAAGCCACTCACAAATTAAAACGTTTGATACATTTGAACTGAACTTGGTCGAACAAAAACTTTTTATCAAGAATTCTACAAAGAATGGGGTAATTTTTGTCCACAAGGACATAAAGTTATCCTAATCATTTATTAATTGTTGTTGAATGGATCTGTGTTTTGTAATTAAATTATATAAAACTGGAAAAGACTTGTTATTGTTAAGCACAAAGCTGCACAATGAGCTTTCTGAGCTCTGCCAACCGCAGGTATTGAAACTCAAGTTTGAGTGTTATAAATCCCCAGACTTGTCAGTGGGCCAAGCGACTTTTACCTGTCCCTAACTCATGTAGAAATCACTATATAAAATCATTAATCAACCTGGCGATTCAAATTCGTTTTCAACTCTCACTTTAAAAACGTTTCTAATAGAAAGATAAACTAACTTACATCACTTCCGGATAAGCTGCCAAGTGCTCCATCAATGATAATCCCATTCTGATCCAACTGCAAGAAGATAACTTATACAACAGAACTATCAAATCAACCTCGAGTGACTTTGAGCGAAATTCAACAAACAAACAAACTCTTTACTTTTAATTATCGAATTTTAGGCAAGAGCTGATTAAGAACTTAAACTACAAATGTTGTTACTTATTTTTAAAGTGTTTATGATAAAGATATAATTAGGAAAATTCAGAAATGTAAATATTCTTTTTTTCCTATCAACAATTTTATGATTTTAAATTTCCGCTAAACGAGGCTTGAGTTTATTTATCTTAAGTCAAAAATACGATTCCAACGTTAGTCACATAACATCTGTTCGATTGAAGATTCTGGTGCATAGGTAAACGTTGATTTCCAGGATTTCCAGTACTGAGAAATTTTGAAAGAAATTACACGACTTTCTAGGATTTTCATGACTTGTGTACACCTTATATGAGAAGACAAATATATGTATGTCGTAAATATTTTTTGAACAGAGCTAAATATGAGCATCTAACACAAATTTGGAAGAATCTTGTGATCAGCCACCTGAAAACGATCACAAACCGTATTTTTTAGAGTTGTCTTAAAACGAAAATTATAAACTTCTTCTAAGTTTATTAAGTTGATTGACACACGATTAGTAAAGTTTGATTTCAAAATATAATTCTGTTTCTTTAAGTTTATTGTTGTGAATTAAATACAACTTTAGCAACTGGTCAGTTTGAGACAAGCCTTACATGGAAAAAATGTAGTCATAAAAAAGTTCTTACCAATCCAAAGTCCTTGAAAACACATTCGAAAATCTAAAATAGGAAAGATAGCATGCGAAGGTATTAAGTACAAACAAGATTCCGAAATTATTACGTTTTACACTTATAAAGCACAAAATGACAACGAATAATTACTGTAAGTGTTACACGTTATATTAATGTAAAGTAAAATAAAATTATACGGAAAAACCTTTTTCTATTTTGATAATGATAAAATATATAATCGACTTAGAATAAAGTTGTTATTACCTGTAGAAAAGAAGAAAGGCTTACAAAACTTGGTTGGTTAGCCGTGCAATTTGTGAAAGAAGCTTCCAACTAGAGAAAAGGAAAGTGAAACTGTATACATTCTTATACTACAAACTTGCACACGTATTGCATTTTTAATAGTGACAATTATACACTATAGATTTAGATCTACAAGAACCAATAAAATTGATCGAGAGAATTTAAATTAATTTGGTTTGTTTGTTTTTAAGCACAAAACTACACAATGTGCTATTTGTCTTGTGCCAACAATGGGTATCGAAACCCGTTTTTGAGCATTTTAAGTCCAGAGAAGTACCGCTGAGCCACTGGGGACAATTGAAATAAGTAGAACATAAGCGGAAGAACAAAAATACATCACACAAGAGGTTGTAGTTGTGATAATGGTTTATTCTGGTCAGGCTTTCACTAAGTGGTCTGCCTATAAAACAAATCTAGAGAAACTATATAAAAGGAAGCAGTATCACATAATTTTCTCTTCCATACAGTTACTTTTTAAAACAGTGACTTGTAAAACTAGACGAGAAACTGTGGTGTCATAAAACATCGTCCTTTTCAGGAAGTCTTGCTGTAATTATACAGAAGGTAGATGTCAGCATGTAGTAACAAGAAATTTCGTCTTCACCAGTCCATTCCTCGGTAAGAGAGTAGATACTTTAATGTCATAAAACGTTTTCCTCTCTAGTTTTGTCTTTAGCCATTTTCTTAGTACGAGCATGAAACTGGGGAGAGTAGGAACAATGTTATGGTATGAAACATTCGTCCTCACTAGACACTGGCCTGTGTACATAGAAACGTTAAAGAAAACAAGAAACCATTGTCTGTAAAAATAAAGAAATTTAAAACTCTTAGTTACATAAAACGTTCTTTTAAGTTTTGTTCAGACTCCAGGATCACCATCTAGTCCTAATTATCGTTCATCAGAAGAATATAAACAGGTCTAATTAAAAAACAATGCCAGAAAATGATAACAAATCGTAAGAGCTGTTTCAACATGTTTAAGTAACCCTAATTCTTGAACGCTATAAATAAAATCTTACGACAGACGGCACATCGTCAGCAATACAGGTTAGATTCTTCCGTTCAAAATGTCTAGCTCGATGTCTCCATCTAAATCTTCGACCACCGTCTGCAACAAAAGGTATTTTTAAAGTATACTTCTGGTAATTTGTTGTTTTTTTTAAGTACAATACTATGTTCGTGAATCTGATAATAAATTTTAGTATAGACTTGTTAGCAATAATTTAGTATTTTACTCGTGTTCAATGAAACTTCTGTCCTGAAACGATCTCCTCTTAGATAACGGATGTAGCTATTGGAACCATCAATTTAATATTGCCGTGTAAATTATGTCTCAAGTCCTGTTTTACTAGCAAGATGGCGGAGAAATGTGGAAACAGCAAAAATTGGAAAATACAAAAATTGTAAGTTGCTGCATGCAGAAAGATGAGGCTTAATATTATAAACAAACCTTCATCTAAACTGTTTATGATCGATTGACCAAAATGTTTACGATTTTGAAAATGGCAAGGAAATTACACAACACAACATTCAATGAAAATATTTCATATATTACCATGTTAACTTTTGTTCTTGAAGGACATTGAGTTGTTGAAAAGAGTCTGAAACCAAGTTCACTATAAAATCACAGTCAATATTATATACTGAGAAAGTGGTCGTGAAAGCATAAGTTCAGAAATTATTTGTAGATTCCGTAAGATTTTCATAGGGAAACAGAGAATGAGAGCATTTGCTCTATCTTCCAAGACATTTGTGAAACTGGGATTAAATATAAAAAGAATCTTTCCATAATAAAAGATTATAGAGTTTTATGCTATATAAGATATTATAAAAAAAACATTTTTTTTTTAATTATGGAAAACCTTACGCCTACTCATTGAGGATTAAAATGAATGTCCAGTATAAACATCAAGACACTGACATTTTTAATTTCTTGATTCTTTAAAATATCTGAGTGTGATCAGTTATCTTTGTTCGACTATTTTGGCTAGATAACCTGGTTACTTACCATTTACAGCCCAGAGCGCTGTGAATAAAACTAAAACTGCAAGACTTCTCTTCAACAAACGCTGCATTTTAGCAAGGCGGTAATCTTCTTAACAATACACCTACCGAATTGCCTGTTTGCTTTCGGAAGTGTATCTCCTCTTATGCTCCGTAATCCGTTGCATACTCCATTTTATAACGTGTCCACACGTCTAATACAGACATTTTATTTTATTTTATCTGTATTTTTTACAGTCAACATTTGAGTCACACCAATTTTAGAAAACTGAGACATTATACTTCCTTATTATTTAATGTTATATACATAGGTATACCGGATATGAGTTGTCCTGCAGCTGTGTTTGCTATTTCAACAAGACGAAAATTAATCTTCCAAAATCACAAATATTTCATTTACGAGGGGCTAAACAGTCATGCAAGCTTAATATTATCGTGCTTTTATTAAATATGTAGTTAAAATTAAGTTTTAAATTATACAGTGAGGAAGATTTCAAGTCTTTTTTCATTATTAATTTACCTTATTCAATGTTTACTTTTTACTGATGTGTTGCTGTTTAAATATTTCTGTTTGTTCCGTTAGACTATTCATGGAATTACAACTATTCTTTTTATATTTAAAATGACCGAAAGTTGAACTTTGATCTCTCATTTAGTGAAAACTTTCCTTTCATTTAACAAAATCACTATTTAAAAGACATTAGCAAACTTACTGCCTTAAATGTAAGTTCTTAAACATGACATTTTTAAATGCATGTGTGAATCTGTGTAACCAGTGATGGTAATATCAAGTGATATATTCATTCTCACTATGTTGTGACACCACTAAGGTGATATACATGTGTGTTTAAAATTCAAAACAATTAATTTGTTCTCATATCATAACAGTTGACCTAGTTTGTTTGTCATGAATTTCGCGCAAAGCTACACGAGCTAGACGTCCCTAATTTAGCAGTGTAAGACTAGAGGGAAGGCAGCTAGTCATCACCGCCAACTCTTAGACTACTATTTTACCAACGAATTGGATTGACCGCCACATTATAACTCCCCACGGCTGAAAAGGGCGAGCATGTTTGGTGTGACGGGGATTCGAACCCGCGAATCGCAGATTACGACTCGAGCGCCCTAACCACCTGGCCATGCCGGGCCCAGTTGATCTAGAAACAGTTTCACCAGAAGTGTTAAGTATTTGCCGGTATAAATATCGTACTCGGAGAATGAAAACGAACTGTAATAATATTTATAAGAGAAAAAAAATATTTCAATCATTTCGTGGGATATTCTAAAACTGTAAATGAAAAATAAACTGCGTGAGTCAATTTGTTTCGAAATCAGTTTAGTTACGAAAAGCTGTATTCGATGGTGCACAAGCAGTTCAATAACACGAAAGTTGATTCAGGTGGATTCCATAGTCATCAGCTAGTTTATGGAAAAGAAATGACACTAAAACAGTCTAGTTGGTGAAACGTTATTGATATATGCTGACAACAGTACAGCCAACGTCCGGTTGACGTTGATTCAGGTGGACTCCATGGTAATCATCTTGTTTACGACAAAGTATTGATACTAAAACGGACTAGTTGGTGAAATGTTATTGATATAAGTCAACACGTTGTGTATATTCATCTATAAGCAGAGATTAACTCAACGTTTAACATACGTTTCGAAAGTATGCACAATAGGTAGATTAAAATAAATGGTACTTCGTAAAGCAGTCCTAAAGTTTTGAAAAACGTATTATCGTGTATATATGGTATATACATATATGTGTGTGTGTGTGTTTGTGTGTGATATGGGTTATTTCTGAAACTCATTCTAGTTTTGTATCACATGAATTTTGAATATTAGAGCAACTGAACGCAGATAAATTTTTGCAATCACTCTAATGATCACAGTTGTTATTAAGCATGCAAATACGCCATTACTTGATATACGAAACCAAACAAACACACTGGTAAATTCATCACTTTTCAATAATTACATTAAAATGTTTTTTCACCCACTGTTCAAAGTTGTATTTACTGATGTGACCATTGGTATTAAACACTGTCCATCAGCTACTTTATTTTGGTACATTTTTTTTGGGGGGGGGCAGGACGTGGTCTAGTGATTATCATGTCGGGCTGTGGATTATGAGATACAGGGTTCGATACGTGATGACATTAGACAGCATCATTACTTTCACTTATTGGTATATTATACAAGTGTTAGTCAATCCTGTTATTAGTTTAATCAAAAAGACAGACAAAGCCCTCGTGGTGGCGGATGTTGCTGGTTGGTTGCCTTCCCTCAAACCAGTAGCTCATACCTAGGGGTGGCTATAACTGATCTCTGGACGTCTCTGATCGGGTCGTTGAGCCCACGTGCATCAAAAGTCTCAAATTCTAGTTCCTTTTATTTGCGTATTGTTTTTCGTATCATTATTGATATATATATTGTTTTATGACATACCCTAACTACCCACATAAGAGAGTGGCTACGATTGAATGTTACTGGGAATGAGGTGTAGCATAGGATAGTAAAATAATATTGACAAAATGAACCCGTTGTACATATATAACTTCACACAGCATATACATTGTGCAGTTCTTAAGGCTGTCAAAATGAACCCGTTGTACATATATGACTTCACACAGCATATGCATTGTGCAGTTCTTAAGGCTGTCAAAATGAACCCGTTATACATATATGACTTCAATCAGTATATAAACCGTGCAGTTCTTAAGGCTGTCAAAATGAACCCGTTATACATATATAACTTCACACAGCATATACATTGTACAGTTCTTAAGGCTGTCAAAATGAACCCGTTATACATATATGAGTTCAATCAGTATATAAACCGTGCAGTTCTTAAGGCTGTCAAAATGAACCCGTTATACATATATGAGTTCAATCAGTATATAAACCGTGCAGTTCTTAAGGTTGTGAAAATGAACCCGTTATACATATATAACTTCACACAGCATGTACATTGTGCAGTTCTTAAGGCTGTCAAAATGAACCCGTTATACATATATGACTTCAATCAGTATATAAACCGTGCAGTTCTTAAGGTTGTGAAAATGAACCCGTTATACATATATAACTTCACACAGCATATACATTGTGCAGTTCTTAAGGCTGTCAAAATGAACCCGTTATACATATATGACTTCAATCAGTATATAAACCGTGCAGTTCTTAAGGCTGTCAAAATGAACCCGTTATACATATATATGAATTCAATCTGCATATAAACCGTGCAGTTCTTAAGGCTGACAAAATGAACCCGTTATACATATATAACTTCAAGCCTAAAAGATAAATGTCAGCAGTTCAATCTTTTGTTTATTCCTCTCCGTTGGGGTTCTTTTTATGTTTTTTTTTTCACTTTTGGTGATCCGACAGTTACAGATGATGATGTCATCAGAATATAAGATGGTTGATGCAATATTCGGACTTGAAATTTCAACTGATAAATACTGGAAGAATACTTTTCCCTCGTATAGTGTGCATTTCATATTTGTGCCCAAAACTTTTGGAAACAAAAGTGCGCACTATAAGTGCGTAGTTACGGTAATTGTTGTTGGTGTTAATATTTCCAGCTCAACCATAACAAAATCTATCCTATCCTTCTTATTTATAAGGCCCCCCAGTGGCGCAGAAGTATGTCTGCGGACTTACAATACTAAAATCCGGGTTTCGATACTCGTAGTGGGCAACTAATAAAATAAGTTTTTATTGTTATTAAGGTTTCCATACCATCCAAGTTAAGATATAAAGTTTGTCTAAAGAAAAAAAAAGCTAATTTTACGACATAGAAAAATTATAAAATTTAGGTAAAGCATACTCTACACTTGGTTCACCTACGTTAGGAGAGGGTTTTGGTAAAGAATAAGACGTTCACGTTTATCCCAACGTTCTAGCCATGGTTTAAGTATTGCTATGCTCATGAAAAAATCTTTCAACTGGGATGTAAATGCAGCTTTGTAGGGGTGTATATGACGGGCAACAGCGGTTGTTAAACTGGATATTATTAGCTTCTGTCCATGAATCACAGAACTTCACCAATCCCAGTAGAACGTTCTCAAACTACTATTCTACTTCTATCAAGCTTGAACTGTTTGTTTAACACAAGCAGTATTATGTGCCTCTTGAGGTTTTATGTATAGTTTTGCTCTACCATCAATACAGAAAATAAGGAAATGCAACTCACCAGATAACATCCCACTCTTCCAGTCATTCATTATACACAGTTTCATTTGGTTTGGGGGGTTAGATGATAGCTGCTATATAACAACTTTTGTAAGGTTTTTTGCATGATAAGGTAGGAGGTAATTGAATCCTGCCCATTATCAAAAAATCGATCTGTTGAAAAAGTCTTAGGTTATCACCATTATTTCACATCCACCGATTTTCTTTGTGGCAAGAATATTTAGTTTCAATTGTCCTTATTGGTGGATTATTTTATGACAGACAGTTTAAAAAGCTGATAAAAGATATGGTCTTTGAAAAAGATATCCCTGCTAAACAGAGAACCCACTATCATACCGCTTGAAAAGTCGAAGACATATATCTCTGTTCTTACCCCTTTTTTCTTAGACTAGCCAGGATATGATTACGTCTGTATATTTACAGGGCTTAAGCCATCACATCCTGTATTACATTATTAGTCTATTTCCTATATGCATATAAAAGAAGCGTTCTACAATGTGCATAATGTAACCGGTCAGTGTGTGACTTTAGTTATGTACTACGTAAATAGTAACAAATACTTTAAAGAGTGTCTGTAATTTTGACCATATTTTAGCTTTATTCGTCATTAAACATTCTACACACTTACCTAACATAAACCCAATCTTTACTGTGAATATGGGGTATTCCTGGTCAAACAACACTAACATTAATACAGACTTGGGGATTTGGCAGGGAACACGTTGTATTGGGTATTTTCAACATGAACACATGATCTAAATGTTCATGTAAAAAAAACATGATGATGACAAAACCTTGTCGAAACGTTGTACATTTGCTGTCATGTTAAACTTATATTAAAGTTTTTCTTTATTACCCATTTAAGCCGTCTCCAGCCATTATTATACTTCTAAGTTTGGTCATACTCCAAATGTATATCAACTTTCGTCCAAATCCATTCAGCCATTTTCGGAAAATATTGTTGACAAACACACAAACACTTCTAATTTGCCCTGAGTAGCAAATGATAACTTTTCTCGCTATGAAAATCAAGTTTATTGTAGTGATGACATGCATGCTCAGTAGTAGGAAATCACAAACATAACAGCTTCCATCACGCAGGAGCTTATTCAATGTTACTACAAGCAACCCTGCAAGACACCTTTTTTCTCAGCAAACTTATTTGTGTAAGTGGTTTTTATCAGAGATTTATATGTTTGTTGGTTGCTTGTTTGTTATGAATTTTGCGCAAAGCTACACGAGGGCTGTCTGCGTTAGCCGTCCCTAATTTAGCAGTGTAAGACTAGGGGGAAGGCAGCTAGTCATCACCACCCACCGCCAACTCTTGGGCTACTCTTTTTACCAACGAATAGTGGGATTGACCGTCACATATAATGCCCTCACGGCTGAAAGGGCGAGCATGTTTGGTGTCACTGGGATTCGAACCCGCGACCCGCAGATTGCGAATCGAGCGCCCTAACCACCTGACCATGCCGGGCCTTGTTGGTTGCAAACCATTGTTTCACACAATCTCCTGTTATCTTGTCATATGGGGAGTAAATAACATATTTAACATTGTTTTGAGGGTGGATAATAATTGCACTCACTACCAAAAATGAGTAAAATTCCCTTCTGTGCACTATCAAAGCAAGAGTTAATTTCATCAATACTAGGTATGCATGCCATGGAAATTCATCATTTTCATCGATGTAAAAATGTAACCACCTGCAGGTGAAATGATATATGAGCAAATCCGGGAGAAAAAAAAATGCTATCCTTCAAATTCTTACACATCATTTCATTAATAGTAGTACAAAATTAGTTGACATAATCTTTGCCCCTTGATCTTAACATTGTTCTTAGATGTGTACTAATTCCATGAAGTTTATCAAAGAGTTACATATTTTGTGGCTGGCACCTGCTGTTACTCTACACAGCCCTTAGTTACCCTTGCTGCATCAGAAGTAGCTAACTTACTTAAGTTTGCCCAGAAATATAATAAAGTATATGTTCTCTGCCAAGAGTGGACAATGTTCGTTTCTCTTTACACAAAAGACAGAAGTTAATTCACCAGTGATTATCAAATACTGTAAACTTTATGTCTTGGAACACAGAGATCCCTCCAAATACACTCTCACAGCTCAAACGTACAAATATAATCAATTAATATTATTCTAATTATATTTTCAAAATTTATTTGGATAAAAAGTGTAATAGAAGTGATATTAAGTACATGAAAGTTACTGTTTTCTGTACAGAGCTTACTGTGTGCACTAGTTAAGTGCTAGTGTCATATTGTAATTGAGATAGTCAGCTATTCAGTTACCACATGAAATAGTCACAGGAAGGCTAACTGAAGCAGAACTAACAGGTATTAGTCTAGTAACCGGGATCATGTTTCTTCACATTCAACATTATCTGAGCTTCCACTCATTTGAGGCCATGAGGTTTGTATTTCACGGGTAATCCTTAACAGTGGCAGAAGCTCAATGAATTGTTAGTGGGCTTCGTTTATGTGTTTTTAGAACCAGGTAGCATAACAAGCACTTATCATCACATAAACACAGAAGGTAAATGCCTAAAAAAATAATCATCATGGCTGAACATCAAGGGATGTTGCCAGCAATGAGATCCAGTTCTGAGTGTAAGAAAGATGGAGGGAAGGACATAGTTCTGTGTTTTACCTTACTAATCTGTCATCTTATTTCGGGGATGCTACTTATTAGCTGTGCGATGGAAAAAATATGGACTTGGTATACTTAGATTTTGCAAAAGCTTTTGATAAAGTGCCACATAAAAGTTTAACTATAAAAATCACACTGGTTGAGGAAAGATTAGTTGATTGAATCATAGGGTGACTGCATAGGAGGCCTAGATATTGTTACTAATGAAGTCCTAAGAAAGGATACTTACTTAATAGAAAGGGTATAGAGGAAGAATACCAGTATGATACCAGGGATGAAAGGGTTGTCTTATATGGGGTATAGAGGAAGAATACCAGTATGATACCAGGGATGAAAGGGTTGTCTTATATGGGTAAGTCAAGATATTTCACCTTATTTTCTCTTGAGAAAAGAAATGTAAGATGTGATCTTGTTGAGGGTTACAAGGTTATTCGGGAGATTGATAAAACAAACATGTCTGATTTCTTTGTACTATATTCTGAAGATATTTTGAAAATACAGGATAGCCTCCAATTACTGCAGTTTTATTTGTCTAACAGTTTGGTTGGCTTACAGAATGAGTTTCTGTTGCCAGTAGTGGATACTAGCACCTTACAGAAGTTTAAGAAGGGGATTGATGATTTCTGAAAAATAATGGGTGAGTTTAAATACTTATTTGTTTCAAGTGTAGGTGCACAAGGACTAAATGGTCTTTTATTGTCCATCTGTTATGTTATGACTTGCAAACTTGGCAGTATGACAAATACAGTAAAACCTATGATGTTTTCTGGCCTGTTGGCAACTTCACAAGATGCTGATTTCTGTCTTTACTACTATAGGCACAGTAGTGGTCAGTTTTCCACGTTTCCTATATTGTTTTTGTACTAGTTTGTATGACAAGAAGGAAACGAAATAGTATTTAACTGAGTTATACTCTGCACCTTTTCTCCCACTGTAATTTTAGAGAATATATCTTTCTATGTTTTCACAAATACCGCACGTTATTTCTTTGTCTACCTTTTTATACAGTATTTTGTACCCACTGAAGGAAACTTCCAAATCTAATTTTGTACAACATATTAATGACAAAATTTTCGTTACGTATTTTCTAGTTATACTTAAGTTACATTTTAATCTGGTATATTCTGTTGTACTGAAGAAGACATGGCTTGGCACTCGTCTCGCCGATCATGCTCGCTTTTTCAGCAGTGATGGCATTCTAATTTCACAGTGAATCCCACTATTTGTTGGTAAAAGATTAGCCTAAAAGCAGAAGGTGTGTGTTGCATTCTCTTTAGTCGGCTGTTTAAATTTGGTGCTGTTACAGATAGCCTTAGTAGCTTTGCCATAAACAAAACAAACAGCCAAAGTTTATTGGACGTAGGTGCTTTGTTCATTCAACTTGTACATTTTGACTCACGTAACTTTATGAATGTCTACCATAGATAAATACGCACATACAGATGTTGATTAGTAGAAGGTTTAAGCATAGTAGGAGAACAGCAACTAAGAAACACAAAATATATATAGCATTTCAACACTAGAAGTTTTTGAATAGTAAAAACAGTAAATAAATATGTTGTTTTTTACTTCTTTTTTAGTGAAAATCAGTTTCTACATGACATAAAGATAGAACCGTTGAACGCTATTCTATAAAGTATATTTTCTTTCTCTCCTCTTCCTCGCATAGTTACGACCAGATTCTATTTTACTTTTTAGTATCTCTTATAGGCCATACTTATAGATATTCCTCATGCAAAAATCGGAACTAAAATTAATCCATAGCATAACATCATTATAACGGTTGAAGTTACGTTCATTAAACATTATGAGTATAATGTTTTCAACAGGGTCAATTGTGTTCTATGTATCCTAGCTATCACCAACAACCTGCCAGCCACTAAAAATTCTAAGAGTCCTTGTTATAAAGCAACAGAATTGTGTGATGAATTGTAGGTTTCTCACAGTGAATCATCAACACGGGTCCAAAAAAATCTAATGTTTGTATTTTATTAAGCACAAAGCTATACAATAGACAATCTGTGATGTACTCACAACAGGTATCGAAACCCGTTTTTTAGCGTTATAAGCCTTCAGACTTACCGCTTTGCCATTGGGGTGGCTAAATGTATTGCTATTCATATGCGAGTATATTTAATTGTAATATTACAAAGAACAAAGAAAAGAAACAAAGCAGCTACAAAACAGACACGCATCACCTGGGTAAACACCATAAGGTGGGTAGCTATGCAATGCGTATATACAATATATATTTATAACTTACCAAGTATTTGTAGCCTGAGTAAGCTATGAATGTTTTCATTGTAGCGAGCTCATTTTCATGTATAGCGGCACTGGAACAGCATTATATTCTAAATATTTCATTTATCGTAACAATTTCATATTTCTAATCATACATATTTATTTACCCCATGCCATTTGTATTGATATTCAAACTTTATTAACAAAACTTACACGTTAAAAATTTAACTAAATTACCCACAGTATTTGTATTTCTTCATTCGTGTTATAAGTCATTTACACGTTAACTTGACCTGTCTATTCATTAGTTTGTGTTGAATATCTTCCTCGGTGATTGTAATTTTTTTCACTAGTATGTGAAGAAAAACAACATTGGAATTAAATAAGATCCTTTGCAAATTAAGTGTAACTTGAATTAAGTAAATTGTTTCTGTCGATGCATAGCAATTAAATTATTTCCTTTTATTCCATTATTCATAATTTAGCTCTTGATTTTATCCAAGACTGCTGTTATGTTAAAACTGCTTAGGTTTTATGTGAGCGCCAACTAAGTAATTCAAACTAGCTGAAAATAATTTCAATTTCTCTTACTTAATATTATTTTATATCACCAAGTTTTGGTTTTAATTCGCATATATAACTCTTAAATTGCAGCCATAGGAAAAGGTCCGAGATAAATTAATCATTCGTCTTATTTCTCTGCTGTGGTCCACCGGTCGAACAACGGTAAGTCTACGGCTCGATTCCCCTTGTTCCCCTTGATGGACACAGCAGATAGCCTGATGTGGCTTTACTATAAAATACACACACACTACTGCGAATATGTTTGTCAGCTGCTTCAGTGTTTGTTTATTTGTAGTTAAACACAAAGCTACACGATGGGCTATTTGTGCTCCGCCCACCATGGGTATCGAAACCCAGTTTCTAGAGTTGTAAGTCATCAGACATGCTGCTATGCCACTGGGGAGGGGGGGGGGCTTCTTCAGTGTAACAGAACCAACACCAGGTATAATAAAAGCGCTCTTTACACGAAGAAATGAACATGTATGAGTGCCGGCCACCTTCGTAAAAAACTCGCGAATAGCTTTAACTAAAACATTAATAATTATTCATACTTAATATTTTCATTTTAAATGTTTATAACAAATTCATCTATACTTCAAAATAATCCATATAGTTATATTTTCTTTTATTTTTATATGCTTATCTATTTTTTCTATTTAATTGTTTGCCTGGCTTTTAATTTGATAGAGATTTTTTCAAAGAAATAAATATTTTATTCAATCGCTTTTTTGGATAAACTTAAATGTACATAAACCTTCTAACAAATCTCATATCTCAGACGAACAGCTTTTATAATTATAAATTATAAGAGAGGAATGATATAAAACCATTAGACAAATGTCCAACAAAATAACTGGATAAACGTTGTAACTCTCAAACATTTGGTTTTGCAATTAAGTCCGAAAAACTAAAAATAATCATTACCACGATTACCGTGTACAACTAAGTGGGTCACATTAGTCTTAATGATAGAGCAAACAAACTGTATGCACATAGGAAAAGTGGGAATCAGTTAAAGTACTAGAACTATATTATTAAAATTATATATAATCTTTGGTAACTCATGTACTAAGCAAAATGTGTAATAACACATTATATTATACATATTATGGCTATATAATAAGATTCATAATAGTAACATATTTCCATATAACATACATACACATTAAAATGAACTAGACCTTATTGAATATGTGACGGATTGTAACAAATACATCATTATTTCCATTTAAAATGAATGTTTTAAATAAATCAAAAACTCGACACAGCAAAAAACTGAATAAATAAACTACTTATTTGTTGAGCCATAACAATAAATGAATTATGAAAGTGAAAAAATATTACTATGAAAAATTACTAAGCCTACTTAGTGTTTTGTTATTGTTGTCTAATCCTGATTCCATCTGACAAATACTTTAAAAAGTCAGAAAAGTTAAACTCATGATAGATGACAAACGCAATATATATATATATATATAGGTTCTACGACATTCTTTGCCAGCATATGGCTACCGCGGCATTTTACTACCATAGTAAATGACTGCCGGAGCATTTTACTGCTGGCAAAGGGATGCAGCAATTAATTATTTAATTTTAAGGTTTTCTGCATGTATATGAATTATATTATCGGATTATTATAAAAGCACCCATTATCATGTGAAAAAAACCTCTAACACGAAAATTACATCATAAATAATAGTGCAGTATTTGCAATATAGTGATAGCCTTTTTTTCCCTTTTTCTGTTTTTCCAGCAATTTATTCAATTTTATTTTGAATCAAGTTTAGTGCGATAGTTTTTGAGAATAAAATGGTTCACTTTCGATGACAAGGAACCCACTTTGAAACTAATAATGCTTGGAGACGGCTTGAAATGGGTAATGAAGAAAAACTTTAATATAAGTTTAACATAACAGTTGTTCTCTGTGCGAGGAAATGTTGTATTTTGAGAACAAAATTATTTGTACCTACGTCCTATTGGTCACTGTTTTAATTTTTGAGAATAAAGTTATTCACTGTGCTAAAATGTACCGGCAGTAAAATATAATGATACTATATATAAATGATGTACGTAATATATGATTTACGATATTCATATAACTCTTGCTTGTTGCAGAGCAGTTGCTGCAAAATATATTGCTAAGGTTAAAGTATATTATAGTAATTTATTGTGAGTTTTTTTCTCTTATGGCTAAAAAATCATTAATTATAACAATAATTCTAACAGTATAGAAATATCCCTTCCTTTACAAAAAAGTTCCTAAACCTTTGTTCGTTTATTGCCATCTAGTGTTAACCTTAGTGACTCTTACTTCTCAAACAATTTCACCGTTTAAAGTATAAAAGTGGTGAATGTATTTACT
Source organism: Limulus polyphemus (assembly GCF_000517525.1). Taxonomy (NCBI): domain Eukaryota; kingdom Metazoa; phylum Arthropoda; class Merostomata; order Xiphosura; family Limulidae; genus Limulus; species Limulus polyphemus. The sequence goes on from NW_013666685.1 coordinate 184,794, forward strand.
AATATAAATAATAAATATGGTAGAAAAGCAAACCAAAAATCTTAAGGCATTTGTAAAACAACCATAATAACGACAGAAATTAAAGTATGTTATTACCGAAGATATTTTGGCATTTTCTCTTCAGTGAGAAAAGGTAAAGAACCACCTAAATTTCTGGCTTACATGCAGATATAAATACTACACTTTTCATCACGGGGAGTGATAAAGATACTTTTCAAAAATCTCTAGAATTCTGGCGTAGCAACAGAGTCGTGCATACTCATATTCGTGGTAAAAAACTTTTTCTTCCTGATTTTACAAGTTTTTTCAATTATTGTAATTGTGCAATAATAATATATCCCCTTAGATGTTCTTTCAGATATAATGATATTTGGAAGAATATCAATTACTGGCTTAACTTAACGAATGCAGAAAATCCTTTCAGCATTTATTAGATTTTGTTTGTTTTTTCCTTAGACTTATTGTTGCATTCACCTAGTTTGAGAAGTTAAAGAGTTTCTTTCAAATTTTTTTTAAAAATTGCTAACTGGAGTTTTGTGATATTTTTTTTAAACAAAATTTTATATTACTCCAAAGGATTTATTTTTCCTTTATTGTTATCCAATATATAACCTGTGTCCTTGATGAAACCACCAGACAAAATATTGAACGGATTATTTCTTTATTTCAAAAATTTCCACAAAATTACACAAAGATATTTATGCAAAGTTCCAAAAACTCACTACAACCATTACGATGCAATTAGAAATTGGAGATAAAACTGACAACACAAATTAACGTTAACTGAAAAAAAAAAAAAACAGTTATTTGTGATCTAGTTTTTTCTGATGTTTGATGCAAAAATTTTATTCTAATTCGTTTTGGTATTATATAGGCAAAAAATATATTGTTACGACATCGGGGTCACGTAACGCTAGTATCACGCCCCAAGCTTCTCGAACGTTCACGTCCATTCCTGAAATATCGGGAGTTTATTAGATCTCGGTATTCATTTATATACAAGACGGTCACAACGTGCGGCAATAATGTATTGAGTTATTGAACTGCAGACAGAGAGAATATTGTTGGGCACATGAGACGTTCGTTGTGAATTATAGAGTTTGTTATAGAGCAACTGTTGAAATTAAGTGTATCGCAAAGTTGTATTCAGAAAGAATAGACCAGTTTTATTTAAGAAAGGACTTTTATCGGTAAAGTTTCTTCGGTAAGAATTTTTACGGAAAATTAACTAACGAACGGAGGCGTAACAATATTTATTTATTTTAGCAATTGTGTTTAAGTGATTGAATTCTTATGTTAAACGATGTAAATGATATATGTTACACAAATGATTCCTTAATGTGTAGATTTATAACAAATTATTTAAATTATGAATGCATAAGTATTTAATTTATGTTTATACGTACAAACCTTCTTACTTTTAGACGCAAGAGAATTTGAATCTGTCGAGTTCCCTCAAATTATATTAGAGTAAAACTGTGAATGCAGTGAAATAACTTTTTAATATTCAATTTCAATATTATACGTTTTTATAAATATTATTTAGAATAATGAAATGTAATTTGTGATGTAATATATAATGTAAGAAGTGTAAGAGCATAATTGTTTCAATATAAAGAAGGTACATGAAACAGACTAATATATCCATTACTATAAATTTTTTATTTTTTATATATTTAAACTTATTATATTTATTTTAGTATATGATATGTTCACTAGGTGAAACATATAACAGAAAATGGCGTCACATGAGAATTACGAGGGTGTGTTTCTTCATTCGGACGTTGAAATTGAACATATCAACCACAAGAATCAAAATCATGCTCCGATTTTGAATCAGTGGATGCAGGACTTGCCGGAGATAATTCATAATTTACCACTGAATTGCCTTGCTATCCCAGGTAAGTATAAAACGCTTATCTCACAAGTATTGCTCCTATACGAAACACAGTTTTCATTACCGCCATGGTAACGCCGCTGTAACTTAACTTACCAAGACTAACAGCCCCACCCATTAGATATACATATAATTCAGTGGTCACGTGCTTCAGTTAGTATCTTATCAATTGATTCATAGATCCTACTTAGAAGTGGAAGTATTAGAGTGGACTTGCAATAACATACAATTTACTATCTATTGAGTGTTGTGCAGTATGTCTCCTATTATTTGACATAATGTTTCTATGTACTATAGCTTTAACGTATGCAACGTCGCAACTTCATTTATTTCATTTTTATTTTTTGAAACAAGATAGAACAGTATATAGCATTATAAGAAAACTGTCGATAAAAATCCTTTCAGGCGAATGAGGTCACCTCATCCAACACATAATAATAATAAAACACTGATATCAAAAATTTATATTTAAAATTTTAAACATTCTTAAATATTGCCATTCACATCCATCCAACGGAATTTTAGAGAAGTACTGTAAAAGCAATGGTACAAACAACAAGAGACCAGCCAAATGATTTTATGACCTCATAAAAAAAGTAAAAACTGTTGAAGGTCAAGCCAGCATCTAAATATACATATATGCTTTCAAAGCTTAAAATTATTATCTCAAGTATTTAAGTAAACAAGTTAGTATTTACATACTTTTCATGCCAATACTCTTCTATGTATAAGAATATCCATTCCTCTTAATAGTATTGAATATGTGAATAAAATCTATATACGTTTACACTCCAGAAAACCAAAACTATAAGCCTCTCTATATAATATTTGTAGTTTAAATGACTTAAGTCAGGAATCATCCTACTAATTTGTTTCTGCACTTTTAAAAAGTATTTACTGTTCTTGTAGTAAGGAAATCAGTTGGTGAGAAAAGATACAAATGTAACATTATTCAAGTTTTTGCTTGATTGCAGGATCATGTGTTTCTTTTAGAAGAAAACAACAATATTATGATACGAAAAGACAGAAACAAAATAACTGAGGGGAAATATCACTCATTCAAGTAACTTATGCAATACTGTTAGGCCTAATCAATGACAAATGTGTTGTACATGAATACCATACACAAGTAAATTTTCTCGTAATTATACAACGAGCTGTTTCTAAAGATAACAAACATATTAATCTACTTGTTAACCAAAGAGTTTAAAAGTAATTCCATTACTATGGGGAATTTCAATATTGATAACTGTAGTATTTCAGCATTGCTGCATTACTTTTAATCTATGAAATAATGTTTACCTACATCTTTATTTCACTTCTTGTTGTGATTGACTTTACCACAATGTTTATGATGTATCAGCAGGTGTCCATGTTTTCTTTAATATGCAGTCTATTTCAACTCACTGTTGTACCATATCTTTGGGTTAACCAAAATTGATCTTTTTTAAAAAAGAGAAAGTACTTTATTAACTAAACAAAAAAAACCATCAAATGCTGAAGGTCTAATGTAAAGCAGCATTCAGTCTTGAATGTATCCATACATTGGTCATCTGCCCTTCCCTTTATTCTGGACAAATGTGTGTACATATATGTAATTATTTGATCATATAAGTGTTACACCTCTGAGCAGGTATGTAAGATCAAAACATTGTAATGTTTGATTTCAAAATAGGATGTTATTAGCTAATATCAATAAAGTTACAGGCCTGTATCCAATACATGAATAACTTAATAGGGTGTATTAGTTCCAGTTTTACAATAGTCAAATTTGTTACTTGTAAATATAGCATATAAGTAAAGAATAATGTCTGGAATATTTTAAGCTGCATTTACATGTATTCTAACTTAAATAACTTAAATAGACATTAACTTGAGGTCATCTAGGTGAACCTTGTGGTCATCCATGATACATGCATATGGATCTAGTCAAGGGACCACTGTTAGTATTGAATACTGTATACATTATAGATATAGATGGTTATCTTACAATTTTTGTGCATAGATGAAAATGTCTGTGCCCCACATGTTGCAAAATGCTAAATGAATTTGTATCTATACTTGGAAGTGAGCATCAGAGATGTTTCTTGTGGCCTTTATAATTTACCTCATTTAGTTTTCCTTTTTTCTCTTTACTTAAACTTAGGTTCTCATGAATCTGGCAGCTACTCAGTAAGTGCACTGGATGATTATGCTCCTGATGGACTTTTCTTGTCCAAGTCTCGTGCAGTCCAACTGCTGGGCTCAACAGCTAAAAAAGTAATCTGTGGTTGGATGAAGACCCAAGATCTGACCTGTAAAGAACAGCTGGAGATGGGGATTCGATATTTTGATTTCAAAGTTGCAACCAAACCTGGAAGTTCTGATTTATACATTGTTCATGGATTGTATGGCGATTCCATGACCACTGTGCTAGACAGCATCAAAGAATTCCTTGATTTGCATCCCAAAGAGGTAGTATTGCTTCACTTTCAGCAGCTTTTTGCAATGACCAATGATGACCATCATAGGCTTCTGCGGCAAATTACAGAAATATTTGGATCCAAAGTATGTCCTGTAGTCCCAAAAATGGAGAAATTAACTTTATCATGGCTGTGGCATCAACAGTACCAAGTCTTGGTATTTTATATGCATGATGTTGCTAATTACCACCCATTCCTCTGGAAGAAAGAGTTCATCCTCAGTCCTTGCCCAAAGGCTGTAAAGGGTAGTGAACTAATGCAGTTTTTGGTGGAGCAGCACAAGCAGGAGAAACCTCTTAGAAAGTTTGTTGTCAGTCAAGGAGTCCTTACACCAACAGCCACTTTCACCTTGAGGCATCCTTGCTCTAATTTTCGTGATCTTCTGGTAGATTCTGCTCATGAAGTTCTTCAAGAATGGTTGAAAGGAAAGCAAAGCTTGAATATTATTATTTCTGACTTTGTGGACATAAAAGATTGCTGGTTTCCTCGCACAGTTGTGGGAATGAATTACAGTAGACCTTTGGGTAAAGATGAAATAAATGGGAAGAGTAAGGTAACCACAGAGTAATACCGAAAGTAAATTTTATTTTCACAGGCTAATAATACTCAAAAGTATGCAGAGTAATACCTTGTTTTATGGTTTCAATTCATCATGCTTATGTGTACTTATGCTATAGCATGTAAAACAGAAGAAAATGTGTTACTTAAAAAATAAAATAATTTCTGCCTTTATAAAATATGTATTTTACTAGATAATCTGAAATTTTCAACCAAAGAATTTATCAGATTATTCATAATTGCTAGTTGATTTTGACAGTATCTTCCACAATATAATAAAAAAAGTACGATTTTGTGGGCTGCTATCTATTCTAAAACTAAAAGTTTGTTATCTGTTAGTCATTCACTAGAAATTCCATATGAAGTTATATGTGTGAATCATTTTCAAATCCTTAACTTGTGTTAACTATTCATAGATTAACTTTGTTTTGTGTTTCACAGCATTGTTGTTCTTTTATCTTGATTAATATTAGATCCTAAGAGCACACTGCACACTTAACTAAGAGACATTATTGTTTCTTCAATGAAAACTGGTCTTAGGGATATGTGTACTCTATGTGTACACTAACTAGCAAGTATTAAATCAATGCATCTAGTAAACTGTTGGTTTTAAGGTTGTGTTATACACTATATTTTTGCAGACCTTCTTTACTTATCATTTCTTTAAACATTTACACTCTCATTCACATAGAAAATTAGGTTGCTTGCATAGGTGTTACAGTATAAAATATCTGTTTATTGAAGAATCTGTCAACTTGAGGTGATTCAGTAACTTGGTGTGCTAGAAGAAAAATTGATGTAAAGTACCACTTGTTAATGAAATAAGATTACTATGCTTAGTTTGATGTAATATTGTAATTAATACAATAAAAATACATATCTTTGTATTATTCTCAAGCAACTAAGAAGTTAATATTTATTCACATATTGATGTAGTTTACCAAGTTTCCATTGTCAAAGAAGCAACAATGCATGTTAATTGTGATGTTTAGGCTACTACTAATAATTAAGATTTTTAGCAAGCATGAGCATACTTGTTCAAGTATTTCGTAAAATCTAATTGTACAAGTGTAGAAAGTTGCTTAACATCAAGTAGTACAGTTTTGTACATCACAACATAGACTATTTTTTAAAATTAAATGTAAAGCTCTTATAATATTATGTGATTTAGATTCAGGCTTGTATTATCTGCTCAGTTTTCTTAGGTCTCCTTTGTCCTTTTTTTTTTTCTTACATACATTTGTATGTATGAAATAATCTTTAATTTCGTAAGTATGACTTATATGTTGATAATCGGATAATTAAACTCGTATCATCTAAATGTTCTATCAACTATTTTTTTTGTAAGTACAGAAGAAAAAAGTAAAAAATTACATCTTAAAGACAAGAAATAAAATTCATCTAGTTTATAAACTGTAAAAGGACCTACATGTATAATGAGTCAAAGAATTTAAGATAAATGGGCATTGACTCGTGCATTTTATGAGTTCTTATTCTCGAAGTGATGTTCTTCCATACCTGTAGGTCACACTGTGCTTTTGGATTTATACAGTCATCCCCTTACTTTGTTTCACTTATTTTTGGTCCATCCTGTACATGTTTGTGAAGTAGTTACAGTAACACTAGAGGTTTACAGGAAATGTGTATAATAATTTATGATAAGTTGTTCATTTATAGATTTGGTTTTTTTTTCACACTTTTTTGCCATGTTGGCTATGGTGCTAAAAATATTCTGCATTTAAAATGTATCGTTTTGAATAAATTCATGGGACTCTTCAAAACTTTAATTTTTTCAGTTGTTACTAACTTGTATGGATTTATATGTGTAGGTCATACATATATATATATTTAAGCTTAAACAATAATTACTAATAAACTCGCAACTAAGTTTATTTTAATGATATTTTTAATGCTCTGACATATACTGTATGCTTATTTGATACTCATAGGTACTTACTGTGATGTATGGAAAGGACTGAAACTTGTATTATAATTAGAATTAATATCCATAAGAGATTCATGTTCTGCATGTGTTTTATACATCTAGGCAATTTTAATAGTATACTGGTTGATCCAGGCACTTGTAATTCAAGCTGCATGTAGGTGATTTTTGCACTATTTCTTTTAATTCTAACTTTCACACTCCATATTTTTTTAAGTAAAAAATCTGAATTTATGTATATAATGTTTGTCTGTATTATTTTGTGTGTTACATCTTTAGCAATATATTTGGTGATTATCACTGATGTGTTAATAATCATTTTTCACTTTAGGTGTTACATATTTCTCTCATGTTTTGCAGCTGTTAGGGTTTTGTATAGTACTTTGTTTTGTTACAGTACATTAGTCACTCATGAATGGCAGATGGCTTTTAATAATATTGTACTCAACAGATTTTATTATAGGATCTGAGGTTTTCTGATAAAGAGAAAAAATCTGATCTCAGTTCTCCTGTGCTTTAGTACCTCTCCAATGTTTTACATTATGTCTGAAATTCTATACTTTCGATTGTTTAAGTTTACTTTTTTTATAGCTTGAGTAATACTTTGTATATATATATATTTTTGTGTTGTTCTGTATTGACTGATATGTGTTTTAAAAACTGTATTTTACAGCCACATTAAAAAAATGGACGTTTCTTTATAACTATTGCATTGAAAAACACTAAGAGATTAAAAAAAACTTTTTTTAGTTGGGCACCATATGATAAACAAAAATTGAAAATGAAGAGAATATTAATTAATGAATGGACTGGCATATGAACATCGAAGAGTAAACCTGAAGAAAGCTCATTTCAACATTTTCTAAAGAACAATAAAGATAAAACTTGAATACCCGTTTTGTAATTGATGTTTATTAGTAGTGTATATAAAGTTTTCCTGTGCTTTGAAAACGTTAATCTTAAAGCAGCTTTTAATGATGTATTCTTCCAACCATCTACATAGGTCCAATAATACAAATTTAACATTGCTGTTAAAACACCAAATAAATGTATTAGATCAAGAAGCTTCAGAAGGCACCAGGACCCTTTTGGGATCATTAACAGTCTTTCCAGAACAAAAAAAAAAGTTAAGAAATTGCACATATGAGTAATGTAACATAGCAAAAATACTGTATATGATGAATTAAATCAGAAATTGGGCATTAAAAAGCAGTATGAAAGCAGAATTTGTCTTTAAGCATTGGTCTGGAAAGTCGGTTTCAATTTTTGTTCATTGCATTTTTGATAACTTGCATGCACATTATAGTGTTGCTACATAGCAATTAGTACTTATTAATAAAGCATAATCAATAAGAGTTTTATGGATTAATGATTGATAGAAATAAAGAAATTCATAAAATTACCTGGAATGGTCTTATTCAAAGAAAACCATATTTTGCCTTGAACATCTTAGCTAAAACAAACGGGTAAACATCCTTATTTTGTTTAATTCATAATATCATGTTGACATTTTAAGTATAGTTAAAGTCAAACTAGTTGTAGAGATCAAATGTGGTATATTGAGTTGAAAAGGAAGCTTAGATTAGTTTATTATTTATCATAGAGGATTGAAATAAATAACAAATGATAGGTAAAGCTAAAACCTAATTTCTGTATCCTGGAGTATTCATATGTTAAAGGAAACTCATTTTTGTAGCATATAGCACTAATTCTGGTCCCAAGCTATCTGTGTCCAGTTTATCTTCCAAGTGTCGAAAGTACAAGATCTGTGAAAAGCCTACTTATTAATACACTGTATTCATAAAATTAATAATCCTGACCTCACAACGTATTTATTTAAGTTTTAATTCTGAAAGTTTCAAAATATAGACTTTTTCTAGATAACTGTGAGTAATCAGAAAAGTGTTTTATCCTGTTTTATTTTAAGTTTTTATTTGGCTGAAATATTTATTATGCAATATGATCATTAATCTTGAAGCAAACAAATTTGGAAGTACATCATGAATATGCATAATAAACTAAAATGTGGTACTGAATTTTTTAACTTTTTGTTCTTGATTTCATAACATTTCACAGCCAAATACCTGCAATATGATATTTTATTTTATATGAATTAAAACTTCTCAATTGAAAGGAATAGTTGCTGTTGAATTTCTAAATTTTAAGCATTTCTGAAGGCTGTCTAAACATTGAGTCTTGTACTCATAAGAGCCTTAAAAAAGTTTAAAGATTACATAATGATGCATAAAACTTGATCTGCATAGAATAGTTAAGCCTAATTAATTATGTTTTTTATCAGTACTATTAAATTTTACTCCTGTTATTTGATATTTTTATTGTTACATTGATAAATGTTCACCTTTTCATTGTAATCAAAGCATGTTGAGATGTTTGGAATTTTTTGAATGTTTGTATTTCAACATGTTGAAAATTTAGATTTTGAGCTTTAAATGTTGTTAGTTAAGGTCTGAGTGAATTTTTGTAATTCAAGGCACTTGTACACTTTTATGCATGTATAGGGTTGTACCTGTAGATTAATATTAAAAATGCTGTTATGCACAGTTAAAAATTTAAGGTTTTTACATCTTAGTCCAAGAAAATGAGTAAATATTTATTAGCATTGAATATATAAACTGTTAAAAGGCATCTTTGTGGCTGTTTAAAGGTTAATTAGGTGGCCATAGATTACTTGAAATGTGATTTTTATTTTATTGTTGGATAACCTCATTGTACATATAAACTTATTTCCTTAAATAAAAAAAGTCATGCTTGTCAGTAAAATTTATCATGTGCAATAGATGAAAAAGTAGTTAATAGTATACTGGACCATTGTATTTTCTTTTATATTATAGAAATTCAATTAATTCCTAACATATAATGCCATGGTTTAAACCTAATTGTGTGATTTGGTAGTTTAAGGACTTAATCAGTAGTCCTAATTTTTAACATCTTCATTTATATTTAACACCATAAAATATTAGAAATGATGGAAAAAATATGTCTCAAGAAAATTGCTGTAATTACCCTCAAATTATTAGCTTCTTAAGCATTTACCTGTTCCTTTAAACTGTTGGAGTTTTTATGTTAATGTTTTTTAGATGATAAGTCTTATCCTAATTAGTGATCAAGTGGATGGAATTTTTGAGACAGGCTATGACACAGAGAAAAAATAAACTTATAAAGAATCCTGATTCAAGTGTGATACTCATAGTGCTGTGTTTTAGGTACTTGAAGCTTCTCTAACACTAAACTGTTTTGAATTACAACTTTTTAGAAGCTAAGTTATACAAGTAGTATTTGAAGACTGTCTTTGCACAGGATATAAATTCGAAAGTCTGCTTGTATATGTTTTTCTAAAGAATATTCATTAAGTAGCATGTCACCAGATTTTGTTAGAACACTGCATCAAAATAATAAAAACTGCTGAATATATTTAATTCCTTTACTTGATTTTTTTATTATGCAAAAGCAAGTTATAGAGATTTCTGTTTTATCAGTACTCTTTCTCTACATCTAATTTAACTGTCTAAATGGCAAATTAATCTGTTTCATAGTTATTTTTAAAGAGATTATGTAATATTGCAGTTTTTTAGTGTTATTTTTTGAGAAAGAGAGAATTTAACTATAGTACTTGCTTGGTAGAATTGTCATAGCTGGATGGCATTATGATTAATTTTGTTCTTGATAATATTCTATTTAATGTTTTTTCTTTCACATTTCTGATTTTCTTTTAATACAATTAGCAAAAACATTTGCACAATCTAGTAAAAAATGTTCTTTTAAAAGAGGCAAAAAATAAGATCATACACTTATTAAAGCATTATGTATTTATTCTTTGTTTATAATGTTTACAGACATTATTCACTGTTAAAATTGCTTTCATATAAGTTTCCATGTACTTCCTAATTATTATTATAATTACCTGAGGTAGTTCTAAAAAGGCAAAAAAAAATTGTTGACTGTAGGTTGTAAAGAATAAATGAAACACAATAGTTCAAGATGTTTTACCTTTAATGAAAAATAAAATTATTAAAGTTAGTTTCTCTGCTAAACACTAACTAGGGGGGAATGGGGTCACTATTAAAGCAACCAAACTGTTTGGAAAAAATACATGTTGGAAATCAGTGTAAGTTGGACAATGATTTATGAAACTAAGGAAAACAAAGTGAAGAAATTTTAGATTATTAAAAATATTACTATTTTAGCAAAAACATATGAAAACTTGATTTGTAGTACTTAAAACAGTTTTTATAATTATATAGTTCAGTGTACATGAGAAAAATTCATATGTTGAATAATAAAGAAGAAAAGTCAAAATACATATTAATTAGTTTCAGTTTAATATTTGTAACTAAACGTTTTAAACTAGGTGTTCCCTGTTGTCATGATTCACATTTATTTTTTATCATAATACAAGTGTTCCGTTTTAACTGAATCTGAATAAGACACTTTATGTCTTTACACATTCTTTTGATGCTGATATGTCCATGGAAGTAACTGATATTTATTTGTTTAGCAAAGTTTAATAATATTCCACAAACATGTAAGAGCATCTAAAACATTGTGTTCTTTCACATTTACCTATGTTTATATGTATTTTATAAGTTATTTTTTGTTTAAAATGTGTTGTGTACATGTTAATCTTGATTAATTTATTTTACACTGTTACTTCATTATCATCTAAATAGTTGTTAATGTAACTATAAGTTTGAGGATTATGTTAATGTAATTCAGTAAGTAAACTTGTTGATCAAAGTAGTAGTTTATTATTATTATTTTTTATACACAAGTTTTTTCATTTCTACATCTGTCTCAGAAGTAAAATATTGTTCTTTAAACAAGTTTGAATTTTAGCATGTGCTAGTCGTTTCCTATGCTGAAATGTTACATTAGTAATAATTCAAGATGTCATACATGTGTTTTATATATACCTAGTGCAATTTTTCATTGACTTCCAAATAGATGAACTCTTGTGTATACATTGTTTTCCATTTGAGCTTTGTTTATGGTAAAGAACATGTATTTTTAGTAATAGTAAGTAGGCTTGCTCAGATTTGCTTCAGTAAATATACTTGCTGCTTGTGTTCAAGGTTTTTAGCCATGTAGTTTTTATTGGAGTAAGAAGCTGTAATGACAAATAAAAATAATGAAAAAAATCTACTGACTTCTCTAGTTTTTAGTGAAAACTTTTCACTTCTATCATTTACATGCAGTTAGACTTGGAGAAACTGAAGAAGCTTGGGTCTTTAACGGCAACATACATTTCTACCTAACCCTAAGACACATATGTAGATAGGTCATTTCCTTTATAGCAAATGAAGCATTAATTACTTATTCATTAATTATTAACTTTATATACTTAGAAAGATTGTGACATATGTTTCTTTAATATTATTACACAATTTTTATAAATATTACAGGCATCTTATACCTTCCAAAGGAAAATGTTACTTCTGTTGAATGTTAAGTAATTTTGTACATATTCAGAAATACATACAGCATCATGAATATGTATGAAAATAAAAGTTATGGTGACATTTATTTCTTAAAATGTATACTGAGCTTAGGACATCTGTAGTCACTTGTATGCATATAAATTTTAAAGTAAATTATAGTCATCAAGTTCATAAATTCCTATATGCATATTACAGTATGCATTTAACTAAAGCGTACAATTTGAGGACATCTTTTGTGTCACTGGACTATAAATAAAAAAAATAGTAACATTATACTTCAGCACAAATCATTCACTGTCTATACTAAAGTTCCAACACATACTGTATTTTAGTTCATTATGAAAGTGCATTTTTAATCACCATTAGGTGTGATGTTTTATTTCACTAATTATAAATATGTTGGATACATAATTTTGCTGGTTCAGCAAGGCTGAACAGCATTTCTTCCTTGTCTCCTCCCTCACTCAATGTTATTAACTAGTTTGACATATATTCCTTTGAGAGATATCAAACATGAATAAATGAGATGATACAGACATTAGCATATCAGTCATCTGTCATGAAAAGTGGGAAAATTTATATATGTGGAAACATAGTACAGGTATGACAATACATCATTCTGTATTTTTCACTCTAATGAAATTACAATAAATGTGAATAACTGTTTCATTACTTAGAAACAAGAGATATTTAATCACCAAAATAACTATACACTCAGAGAGATTAGGAAATGAACAAGGGGGTTATTAATGTGATATTAATGTCTTGATTGGAATCAAAAGGTATAATAAGGTTCTCAGATGAGTAAAGTTAGAGCCTTCAATTTGTGTACAAACCACTGTATGTTAGAGGTAACCAAAATATAGTTAAAAGTTTAAATTAATAGAAAATTGATAAATTAAAGAAGTTAATGACAAATTATTAGTTAGTGTTTGTATTTAAAGCTCTTAAATACATTTCAATTGTTTTGTCTAACATTCATCTAGTTTAAAACAAAACAGCAAAATAGGAAAAATGCAAACTAAGTGTGTATATCATATAAAATTTCCATTCGACACCCATTTAAATGTATAATGTTGCAAAAACTGTATGAAGAAACAGTATAGCAGTGAAGCCCATTTTACAGGGGGTAATACTACCTAATCATATATTTGATATGTAATTTTGTAAAAATCTGTATTGAAATTTACTTGTATATACAATGGTATGAAACATTACTCTCTCCAAGGAAAATTTTAGCAAATGTAGACTTTAGGTAATGAAACATACTCAATTCATATTAGTTATACATTTATCTATTCATTCTCTCTGAGAAATTCATAAAACCACACAAGTAATTTTACAACATACATAATACATCACATTTTACATGTACCATCTCATGTTTTGATAATAATAATATGATTAAGCCTAATACATTAGAGAAACAAAACACAATTTGCAAACTCCAAATTTTTATCTCAAACCAAATAACCCTGAACATGTAGAGCTTAAAGACCTTTTAAGTCTCATTTATGACACTAGTAGGTGTTTAGTGTAAGTATATAAATATGTAAATGTATGAAACAGATATTTGTTTTATAACATTTTTAACTTAAAACCAGTTTTAGAATATCGGTAGCTATCATACTGCAGTTGTTTCTCAAAACTATGAGCAGTTGTACTGGTGTTCACATTATATCCTATGTTCATGTAAAAGCGGAAACTACCCTAAATTTGTTTTTATTTAAATACATTTAACATGACAGCACATCTTACAAAATTATACATTTTATTTAAAGTCATCAAAACATCAGTTATTAATATAGTTGTATATTGATTATATATAATTTTAGTGTAAATGGACTTGTAGAAACATTTAGCTTTATACACACACTTCCTTGTAGATTCACAGTAATGGGACAAAAGTATAATTTTTCACAATTAGGCCAGCTGTATGATCCAAATGTTATGTCATGTAATGTTTACGTATACAGCATTTCATTGAAATACCCTTGAAAATTGTATTCTTTGGTAATGCACCAGTGTTTTTTTTTTGTTTATTCATCTAATGAACACTTATTGGACTTAAATAATGGAAGACAAATTTTGTACCTGTATACAAAATTTTCAGACTACATATTGAAATATTTTTAATGCTCATAAATTTTAATTACAACTAAGAACTTGACATAAATATGTAGTTAGTAAAAAAGTTATTTTAAGTGCTATACCTTGATAAGAGTTAGCTAAGAAAATATATTAGGCTCTCAGAAAACTACAAGATTCAATAATTTTACATGAATACAATTATATATTATTCTCTGAAAAAATTTTACAAGTAAAACTTTAGACTAGGTGTTCTTCCACAACTTTCTGTGTTGTTCTTCCTACTGAATAGGTTTAAGAATTTTAGAAAATTTTTCATGGCCCCAAATTGAGTTTGTTTTCCCCAGTGTTAACATTGAGATTATGTGAATTTCATAATTCCTCAAGCTTTCAGCATCCAGAGGTAGAAAATACATCAGCTGAATCTGTTATACAAAGTTTAGTATATTATTATTATATAATCAGATAGATTAACAAAAATATATAAACATTCTAAAAAGTTAAAATTGGTAAGACATGTTTTCTTGTCAATTAAAGATATAATTAACACTCACACAGGAACTCTTTGTTTTTTCAGTGTCATTCAAGTCCATAGAGGACTTTCACCTACTAAACAAATGGCAAGCGTTTATCATTCAAATGTTAAGTGCCAAATACTTAAAAGTATTAAAGGCAGGCTAGTTGTTTTAATGCATATAAATTTAATTCAGTATTAAACTTTAACCGAAAATGAAGTCATCTACTCCCCTCTGTACCTCCTGAAAGCATAACAATGGATGATTTAGAATTAAATATTATCCTTACAACTGAATTGCCCATTTCCATAGACCCTACATATGCTTTACACATATGAATTTAGCCTATTAAACTAAACACTAATTACTTGAATATGTATCACCTAATGGGAAGATTGTTTTTTGGTAAGTGCGAAGCTACACAATGGACTATCTGTCCTTTGCTGGCTGTAGATATCAAAACCCACGTTTTAGCTTTATAAGCCTTCAGACTTACCATGGGACTAATGAGAAAAGGTCTTAATCATAGAGGAGTTCAGTAATGTGGGCTCAGCACCAATGTTATTATTCAGTATATTAAAACATGAAAGACTCAAACCTTTAAGTTGTTTAATTCCAAGGTAGTTAATTTTCAAAAATAAGCAAATTTTGGTATATTTTATTAAACACACCCATTTTGACAAAAGAACCCTCTTCTGCATAAAAAAAACCTTATTTTTTACAGCAGCAACTGATGTGATTAAAAATATATTTTCTATGACGATATTTTATTTGTAAGTATAGTCAATAAAGCATTTTAGTAATGTTCACTTTTCCTTTATGATGTACATAGTCTAAAAGTGACAATATCCTAATTATATATGCATAATTTTGGTTGGAGGATTTCTCTTATAGCACTGTAATAATGTTAGTTTTTGTAAATTAACTGATTCGCCATTGTAAACACAACAGATATCCCAATGTGGCTTTGCTCTCTCTCTCTCTTGTAAAATAATACTGAATTTAATTATTATGCATTCAAACAACTGGATTGTATATGTCAAATTAAGCAAAGCTATGATAAAATGATATGCACTGAAACTAAAAAACAAAATTGTATAAAAATAAATTAAATGCTACTAAATGAACAGGGTAAACCTATGGTCTATATCTATAAGAAAGTATATTAATTAAACAGTTAAGAAAAATATTATCCCTTAGGAGCATTAGCTTATATAAAAAAAATTACTTTCTTTTTTCAGCTGAAACAATTATTAGCCAAAAATGACCCCACCTTTCTTTTTTTGCCATTTCTTCTTTCCTTGCCCCCCCCCCCCCACACACATTTAAACAAAGTTAGGTGCCTATGTCACTACTGTAATTTACATGTAATTTTACTGTGTGAAAAGTATTGTGTGCTTCTATCCTTAATAATGTATGAAACATTTTCTGCATTTTTTATCTTAACTTGACTGTGCACATGACCTTTTCATTAATAATCATGAAAGAAGGTCCTACGTACATATATGCAATAGTTAAACTGTACCCTCATTTGAAATTCTTGCAGTAACTTGACCACAAATGAAAATCCTGGTATGAGGTTACAAAAATAAAAAGATGCTTTCATATAACTATACATATGTCAGAATAATATTATTTAAAAATTATTCATGCACCATTAGAAAGGTTCCTCAGTATGTCCTAAAGGATTATTATCAAATACTGATAGCCACTGCAAAGGAAAATCATACAATATAATTAATTAAAATCAAAATATTCAGGTTACAAGCTTTTTTCAAATCATATTCAATGTAAAACTAACTTTTAATGAAATGCAGCATGATTAATAAGCTTACTTTAAAGAAACGTTGTGTTCTTCATACCCTCATGGTTTTCATACCATGCAATCATTTCATGATGAAAATCTTCAGCAAGAGACCCGCTACTTGTAGAGGCATCAAACTCAAACGATTGCACTTTTGGACAAGTATCTAGCTCCTGGTTTAGCCTGTAAATTAATATATTCATGTTGCATTTTCAAATAATTGAAAAGTGTTCTCATACTTAATAAAAAAACATATGTATGAGTGTTTTACATTTTGATTAAGTTTTTGGGACAGAGCTTAAGGTAGAAATCCCCCCCCCCCCCATTTTCATTAAACTAAAGTGTGATTGGCCTAAAAACATTTGTCACACATGTGTGGAAAAATATTAACTTTCTAAATACTCATATTTAAACACATTACGTAAGTTTGGATGTATCTTCACCTAAAGTAAACTTATGAGCATGTTACTTTTACCTTCTTAATCTCACTTCTATTATTTCTGTCACTGCATATGGTATTCTGCTTTATAATTTATTATTATTACATATTCATTGTTGTTTATCTTCCTATATGTTTAGAAAATGATGGGTGGAAATGTAGTTTACATAACAGTTTCCTTAAATGACCATTTTTTTAAACCCTTCAGTTTCAAGTGATACATCTTGAATTTAACATTATTTTAACCTACAATGCAACATTATAACACAGAGAAAGATGTTGCTAGAAGTGGCTATATGATACTTTCCAGTGACATGATGTATCTCTTACTTCCAGACAAAACATGTCATATCACAGAAACATTGTGGTACAAATTCAGATTTACAGATTTGGAAAATGATACAACACTGTACTTATGATTGGTGTGGGGTGGTTCTTCCATGAGTAATATCAAATATAAATACTTTGCCAAATAACTGATAGGCAATAGAGAAAAAAGTGCTCATTTAATTACTTTTCTAAACTTTAATCCACACATCTCAGTTAGAGTTCTTCTCAACATGCAAGCTGCATACAGACCTCTAGGTTTTATAAAGTTTCAGGTTGAGAGGAGAAGATATAACAATGTTAAGTGATACAATCAAACAAGTAATTACTATAACCACCAAGTAAAGGAAGAATGAGAAATCTTAGCTGAAGCCATAGTAAAATATGTTCATAATAATCAGACTTATAATAGAGCTAGTTCAAAATTTTAAACATTTAGAATCTCAAACAGAAGATTAAAAACAGTGACATACCAGAAGTCAGTAAAAGTATGAACAGAAATATAGAGCATACTTCAGCAGTTACACACAGATATAAACAAAAGGAAAAAAAAAGTACTCCAATCAAGAAAATACAGTGAAAAACTAGATACAAAGAAAGTTTATGACCTTAAAAGAGTTTAAAGGAAGTAAATATATCCCAAGATACCAAATATTCTAGGGTCCATCTTTATAAATGTATGTAAAATTATCTGGCCAAGAAAACCATAAAGAAAGAAGTCATATAACTAGAAACTTTCAAATTACATCACCATTTAAATGATAATTTCCTATGCTGTGCAAACTAGTGAGCTTTAACTGCAAAATATGCAAATTTAAATAACACCTGAAAAAAATAGCATAGCAGTGTAAAATGTTTGTCAGAGGGTGTTCTGAGTTTGTCAGAATATTGCTTACTACCGAGAATCAGTATAAAAGAACTGGTAAGGTATGGACCTAACCTTCCTGAATTTTGTGGAGAAACCAACAAAGTCATCTTCCCAAATACATGCCTATTAGTGTTTGTAATACAACGTCTACAACATAATATTGTGCTAAAGAACCAGGGAATAGGATGAAGAAGAGCTTTTAGTTGTTCCCAGTGGCTACAGGATTGATATAGATTTGGCCTAATTTCTGGAAATAGTTACATCACAATTGACTATGGCAGTTAACCTGTTACTGATGATCTTATATGAATGTTAATAAAAGTCAACTTGAACATCAAGCACAATTCAGAAGAAGTAAAAAAAAATGTAAACTGGCAACTCAGCAGAAAAGTAAAACTCTTAATAACATAACAAACAAAAGTTATTTTCACGTGATAAGAACAGGAATATTGGTATGTAATATTTTCATTGTGTGTATCCAAAATTGAACAGATGTAGTGGCAGTTTCATATATTTTTATCATAAATTACAATAACATAATGTTTTGGTTAAAATATTATATGGCTATTATTATATCTATGTGTGAATGAACCTCTCTCATCTTCATATATCATTTTATGGTGATGAAAAAATGGTTTAATAAACTAAAAATATGAATGGTTAAATATATCACTGGCTTGAAATTATATGATAAAATTCATGGAAATTTAATATGCAAGGATAGAGATCTTCTGCATTGTTAATCTTTGCATCATAATGAATGCTAAACATTTGGTTTGAATTTGAAGTGCCATTTAAATGCTTATATAGTCCATAAACAAATCAACAAGAAATTACACTTACCCTGTAGTTTTTCCTTCTGATGAATGTGTGTTGACCTCTGATACTTCTTGTGACTGATCACTTAGATTGGCTTGTTTAAGACATGGGGAAATTATGATGTGACTGACATTTGGTGGTTTTCCAGTTAAAAACATTTCATTTTGAGCAGAACCAAAAGCAGGAGTGATCTGAGGAAATATACAATTTTTGCTAGAATTCACAGCTGAAGATGAGTTGGTGGACTCTTCAACTAATGTACTGGTTGTTTCAAAGTCTGAATTGGAAAACTCTCTTCCAATGGAATGCTTCTTAAATGCAATATTATACCTACATGTAGATGAACTTCTCTCACCTTCACATATTGTACTATGGTTAAACATGCAAGTGTGATTAAAAGAGTTATTAAGTGTTCTATTATTTAGTGACAGGGAGGCACTTACTTGATTGCCTTTGTGAAAATAACAACCTCTTGTTGCATCTGGAGACGAATTCTGATTTTTTGAAATATTTTTAGATGAATATTTATTAGCTGATAGATGGTGATTGATTGATGAATTTAATGATGTTTGCTGATTGGTTGATGCATTTAGTGCTGAACAATGAGTAGGTGCTAATTTTAGTGAAAGACATTGATTGACTGAGGAATTCACTGATGAACAATTTGATGATGAACTTACTAACAAATGTTGTTTAGATGATGTATTTAATGAAGGATGCTGATTGGTTGGTACATTTTGATTTTCTGACTGATTCTGACTAGGTGACATATTTTTTGAAGAATAATGACTGGGTAATGATGAATGCTGACTGGCTGATGAATTTAATGATGACCAAAATGAAAGTAAAGACTTCATTTCAGCTGATCGATTAATTCCTCCAAGAGTATATTCCTTTTGAAATGAAAAGGAACCTTTTCTTCTGTTTAATGGGTTTCCTGGAGAAAATGGAGTTTTCTTTGGTGATGATTCTGGAGAGCTGTAAATGTCACTGCCACGTCTTTGGTTCAAAGCATGGTGTAACAAATATTTGCTATTCCATGGCTGGTTTTCATTACTTTGGGTTGTGTTTGATGTGGAAGGGTTAACAACATGTATAGGTTCTGCTACTTCACTAGAAGTCAGTAAATTAGGTGACTCTGTTTTCTTGCTGTGTGAAGAGTAGTTTTTATTGTTCTGGACAGAACTATAGTCAGAAGTCTCCTCATTATAAGAGCGATTCTGTTTTACTGACAAAAAATGCTGAAAATGTTTATGAGTATTACTTTTGTCAACAACAGTAATATTTTCTTCTGATGAGGGAAACACAATTTCTGGAATTCCTTTAACAGTTTCTGAACCCTCATTTCCTGAATGATCATGATACTTATGCAGCTGCTGATCTTTTATGTTAATGTTATTATTATTCCCATTATTGAAGAGATGTCCTGAGTTATTGGGATGAATGTTTGGAGATGAGATGTTTTTATTAGAGAATCTATTAAGCTGATCTTCAGCATTGCTTTCAAAGGTTTGAGAAATACTGCTTATGGAAGTATCAGAGTATTTATGGTATTTCTGTATTTCTCTGGGAACAGAAAGGAATTTATCATAACCTTTGGACTTGGAAGAAAAATCAAACGATAAACACCTTGCATGATTGGGATGTTTTGGAAGACACCGACAATCATCTGAGAAACTATCACGGAACAAATCATTCTGTTCATCACAATTACTTAAAGAGGAGTTCAGGATGTCACTTGGGCTGTCTAATGATAGACTAGTTCTCTGACTGTCCTGGTTGCAAAAGTCAGACATTTTTGCATCTACACGTAACTCAAATCTGCATGTAAAGAACAAAATCAAATTATTCTAATTAATTCATGTAATAGCACCACAAACACAAACTGCATTAAAAAGATGTAAGAATGTATAAAATGTGTACAAAGTTCCAACTCATAATAATAACCATATAATAAAAGTTGAATTTTATTGTCACTATTACTATGTATGAACACGGGATTTACACACAAGAGCATATTTGTACTTCTTACACAGGTTATTATAAGAAGTGCTTATCAATTATAAGAATGTTTAATTTACTAATGTAATGGATAGAAATTAGGCCAACCAACTCTGTTTAAATGCAATATAATGTTTCAACTATTTTATATTTTAAAAAAAAATATTACTAAAAATTCAACTTTATATAGTTGGCTTCTCCAAGATATAAAATTAAAATAGTTCTACAACTAAGGAATGTTTATAACATAAAACACAAGTCAACAGAAAGTCATTTAGACCCATTAAAGTTACCTGACCCTCAACCACCAAAATCAAACTCAATGTACCTATTTAAGAAAAGCTGAAAATAACACACACCAAATCATCAAGCAACTGTTACACAATTGAGAAAGAACAACTGAGCTTTTAGTGCTTAAACCTACTGCACCTAATATTCAAGTTTGTATTTTCAAATCCATTACACCATTCAAGGAGACCACCCATTGAAAAATTGTCCAAAAACAGCACTCCATTTTGTTGGAATGTGAATGTACTGGTGCACATTTACACATTAAGGGGGTGTATATTTTACTTTACAAATCAAAGGCTTTCTGAAAGCCAAGTTACACACTATTAAATGTGGTTCTCTTACGTAATCCAATACAAAACAGAAATCCTACTAAACAACTGCAACAAAAACATAAGGCAAGAAAATACTCTTCTAAAACCATATTGAGAATTATTAGTTACATTTCAAATCTTAAACCATTTACTGGCTTTGCAGCGGTATGGACACATATTATACATACATATACAGATATATATATATGTGTGTGTGTGTGTGTATTTTCAATGTGTGTTACAATGAACTTCAATTTGTACTAATTTCCATTAAAACTGAGTATATGAACATAATCAGTTGAGTAAAAGAAAAAACATAGTACCTGGGGCAAATATGGCTTGTTCGAAGAGATAGAGCACTTCCACCTTCAGAACTGATTGTCTCATAATCAGAACAGGCTGAGCATGTTGACTGAGGTCCTGAACTACATATCTTGGTGAGCTGTTGAGTAACTGAGCAAATTTTCAGTTGATTTAGTGCATTAGCTTTATAGTTTTGCTCAGTAAAAGGTTGAGCTGATAATCTTCTAATGCTTAAGCTTGCTGTTTGAAAGGGACTTCTTGGTAAGGACATGCTAAACCGCCTTCTTTCCTGAGAAGGCTGGCGATGCTTGATTGGACTTGATGGTGCAGAACAAGGACTCATTGGCATGGCAAGTGAAGACAAAAACTGCCGAAAGGAAAATGAAGAAGAACTTGGTGTTGATGAATTTTTGGAAACCTGAAAAACAAAATACATATAGTCGGTTCTTTTCAATGCCATTAATTTGCAAGGCATCTAAAGGCATCATTTAACAAATATTGACTTTTCTAGAAATGTATAATGAGTTATAGTTAACATCCAATATCCTCATCAGGTTAAAAATTACTTTCTAATCTAATCACCAAATCTGTATGATGGTTTTGAAAGAGATTCATCTGTCTTGGTCACTATAGAGCCAAGTAAGGAGACAATGAATCATAAAAGATCAGTACTTTTTTGTTTTAAATGGAAGTCCTTGTATGTGTACAATACAAACATATTAAATTAAAACATTTGGTTTTCTTGAACAATACTTATAATAAAAACAGAGGGTTAAATGCATTTCGTAAAAACTATTTTTATATTCTAGTGCAATGCAGTTGTTATTTATTTGTTTGTTAATTTCCCGTAAAAATTCCTTCCGAAAAAACGTCAGCGATACAAGTCCTTTCTTAAATAAAACTAGTTTATTCTTTCTCAATACAACTTTGCAATACACTTAATTTCCACAGTCACTTCAACTTAAACACACGCTAGAATTCACAACGATTCACGCACTTTACTTACGGCTTGGTTCGATTCTCTGTCTGCAATTATTCTCCCTCGTCACTTCTTGCCGGTCATATATATACAAAATAGAGGGCGTGTGACAAACACTCGAGCCTTCACGAACGTTCTAGATACTCATTACGTGTTACCAGCGTCACCTGAATTCCGCTGTCGTAACAGTATCATACATATGTATGTCATATTTAGCACCTACATATTTGGTTCATGACAAATTCCCAACCATTTAACACTGCAATTCTGTCAAAAATGCTTTTGACTGAAGGAATATAAAAAGTTTATAAAAGAAAAATCTTAACACATCCAAACCGTTAAATGGTGTAGGTAAAAAATTCAACATTTTGAAGAAGTGAACCAATGTTCTCAACGGAAGTGGAAAAAAAACCCACACAGCAGTGGCTTAAGGGGCAGTAATGAGATACAAAGCCACATTCAAATCTGAAATAGAGCAATACCTTCATCTGTAGAGTGGAGGCTGTGACTACAAAAAGAAACTTCTAGCCCAAAAAGTTTATTAAGATGAAGTTAGGCATATCTCCTAGTATCATTAGCACAAACCGAATATTTACAAGCATCAAAACACACCTTAAACTCAGTGCCTTTTTACATGAGATGGATGACTGAAGAAGATGAAGTCACAGCAATCCTAAATGTCAATGTATAGCTTGTCAAAATATCAACCAAGACTGAGCATGCCATCCTTCATGTAAACTTTAACGTTACACACATATTCACACAATTCTTATACAAGATACAGAAAATGAAAGTACTGGTCCTGCAAATTTAGGTACTCACTAGAACATCCTTGTTTAGCAATTCCCTGCTCTTCTTTCCATTACTTCTGGTTATCTGTTGAGAACTAGCATCATACAGATCATTATCTTCCTTCAAAAGGTTTCTTTCACCTGTTGAATATTCATATTATTATGAGCTTTATTTTTAATCTTGTAATTTAAATGTTAGCTAGAGAGCTAGCAGGTTTTAATGATGGCTTCAGAATAAAAGGTGACAAAAGTTTTCTAAATTCTAGCATATTCGAAAGTAGATTAAATTTACGAGACATTTGTGAAATATGTAAGTTATTTCAAGATATAAGGTTGAATCGATCAATGTGTTTTGAAAAGTATTTGGATCTGAGTTTGTTATTGTGTGTGTTGAGTTACGTTGCACAACTACAGTTAAAATTATTTTTTACATAAAGTTAATATAATTTGTAATATAGCCTTATATCTTACGAGAGTGTGCAATTCTTTAAGCTTGCAGAAACGTTAAAGAAGTAAACAAACTAGTTTGTGATTGTTATGTGGACTGTATGTTGAACTATTTTTCTCCAGATATTTTCAAAGAAGCCTCCAATGAAATATAAACCTTACAACAACATAAAGATTGATACTATATTTTTATTCTATCTCTACCATGAAATATTCGCCGTGACTGGCCTAGAGCGCACCACGTGGTATGAAAATTTTGAACTGTTGCCTTCAAAAACCAGTCAACAAATTGTATAACTGTTGCCCCCCCCCGTTGTCAAGGTCGTTGCTATGCATGCGAAACGTCACAGAATAAGTTTTGCAGACGACACTCTGAGCAGCACAGTGAAAATACATTGATATATTTAGACCTAATAACATTCAATTTACTCAAACACGTAAATTGATGCGACATATTTGATGGCATAAGATTTCAGTTATTTACAGATAATGAGTTGCAGACTCTCGAGATTTCAGTTACTCGCAGATAAGGAGCTTTTGAGTCAGGTTGCAAGAAAGGTTGGTAAGAGTAATAGAAAAACAAATGAAGGAGTTGTAAAAGTATTCACGAAATACTTCACTGAACGGGAAGTGACTGTGGCTGACAACGCCGGAAATCTCGCCAGCATTCTAGGCAAAGTTTATGCTGAAATTAAACATATGCATATTTTATACGTTTATCGTAATTTGTAAGCAATTGAAGGTACAATCCCTTTTTTCGGTCTGATATTTAGTTTTATAGTTAATGAATTAGTGTACTCAAATCATTGATTAAATTAATGATTTCTTATATAGATATTATAATCATTTGCCCTTTATAATAATGTTACTGGTAGTGACATGTATAAACGAATAGGCCTACGAGTTGAAATTACAGCGTTGAATTGTGGTGGCGAAAATTTCATGATAAGGATACAATGAAACAAGTACTGACTAGTGATTTCGGGCAACAAATCATTTGTTGGTCATCAGGAGATAGAGTGGTCGGTGCCTGTTTCCCTCCGCCGACAAACAAATTCTGGCAACTCTCACTCATCAGGTAACCTATGATAACCACTCAATAATTGTATAGTGATTGATGGCATTTAAGAACTTTGAGCTGTTGGCTAATAACATTGCTTGTTTGTTTTCGTAGAGCAAAGGCACACTGGACTATTTGCTGTGTCCAGCGTGTGGAATCGAACCCCGACATTCAGCGTTCAAGACCGTAAACTTACCGCTGTCCCACCTGGAGACTAATCATATTACTTACAGGATTATGGAAGCTCTTAAATTTACATTTTGAAAAAATTAAATGTATATAATCCAGCTACTATAAATTTTAAAAACTAAAAAGTTTGTCTTTAATCATAAAATAGATACCAAATTAATTCTTACTGACATATCACCTGTTCCAGATTTAGTCTAGCCTATAGATATCTGCCTTACTAACCACGTGTTTAAAAGCAAAGCATATTAAGTTCTTTAAGTTAAAGACTTGCAGAATTTTAACTAACAAGTTTTATGTCACCATAATAACAGTAAAAATATGAACAAAAAAAAAGATTAAAATCATACCTTTTTCATCTTCAGAATGGGTGTGATTGTTTCTACTTTGTTCTAGAAAAATAATTGAGTTAATTATAAATAGGAATATATTTTTCTTTATACAGAAAAATAAAGTATGATCTAAAATACAAAACTTGTAGAAACTCAAACTCGTATGAAATATATTCTGGTTTTTCTCATTTCTGAGCGCTCAGTAAAAAAGATAAGGTTCAATTACGTATTTCATTTTAGTTCTAATTCGTTCTAATTAGCAGAACTGGAGACATTACTCCAATTTCCTGCAGTCAAAAATATATACATCACATTTCAGAAGTAAACCAACATTGTCACACTCATTGCTATATAACAGAATACTACTCCTAAATGCTATTGAACCAAAAAGGTGAACCTTTTCATCACTGAATCGATAATTCAGTGATTTTATTTACAGATTACCAGCCGATTTACTCATCCAAAGGGAATCCTTAGAAGCAAAAGGGATTAATATAACTAAAAGTCTAAATACTGCTTTATTTGGGAAGTGGGAGAAATCCACTGAAATAACGTGTTTTGTTTTTAAAGTCCGTCGATATATTCTTTATATCCCAGTGTTATTTAAATTAAAAGTTTTAGTTAAGTCTCAGACCAACTTAAATTATTGGGAAAAACATCCAGTTTTTAAAGGGCTATAAAACATTTACCCTAACTTTTGTTTTTAAGGTGTTGTAGGAAACTTAACTCAATTTATAAGAGGTTACATGTAGCATAGCTCTTTTATTATCTTTTAATCAATTAACACACTTACCTCCATCAGATGACTGTTTTCTCTGCTTTGCTTTTATAATTTCCGTTTGTTTCTTTAATGTAGCTAACTTTTGTTCCAAGTCTTTGAGCTTTAGAAAATGAAGAAAATAACTATGTTTTTAAACTTCATCATTTTATTATTTTGTTTACTGTAACGCTCATTTGTCTCATTGCTTTTCATGTATGCTTCGTTACCTTTCTCCTTTGCTTTTAGCACAAAGCTACACAACGTGTTATCTACTGTATCAACCGCAGGGAATCAAACCCAGAATCTAGCTTTGTAAGTCCAGAATCTTACCGCTGACCCACCGGGAAACTCTTTGTTTTATTATCAATTTTATTTTCAGAGTTATTTCATTATTCCGTGAGTTATTCAGTATCATATTTACCTTATTATTCGTTGTTATTTTATGTACATTTAAATTGTTGAATTTTTTTTTTTTTGCAAATAGTCTGAGTAATTATTGCACAAAATTAATAAATTTATATTCTGAAAATATAAACAATAGAAAATCAAAACGATACATAACTAAGACACATATGATTGTAAATATTATTATTCCTGTTTTCTAACAGCTGGTTGTTGACGAGCTGGACTGTGGGTCCATGGTTTATATCCCACCGTACTTTGGGACCGTGGAGTGTTATAAGCTCACTATTTCATTAGAGTAGCCCTAAAGTTAACGATGAGTGCTATTGATGCTATCGACTAGCTACCTTTCCTCTAGTCCATCAGTTCAAAATTATGTACGGCTAATGTAGATAGCCCATGTGTACCTCTGCGTGAATATCCGAAACGTTTCGGAACAGTCTGCGCTATCTTATGCTTCATTTACATGATTAGTGAGTTAATGCTTTAGTGATTCTTTTTTTTTTGCATAATTAATTCGTTCACTAACTTCAGTCTACACTGTAGGAAGTTATGCTAACACAACAAAAGCAGTTTTACATAAATTTCCAAATCGTGATAAGACTACAAACCTTGATTACAGCCCGTTGATGTGCTGTTTTCCTCTGTTTTCTCACGTTTCTTTTAACTGTTGTGTCGCTGGCAAGTTTTAATGCGGCGCTTGCGATTTTACTTTGTATTTCGTATTCCAACTCTACTTTCGTTAAGGCTTCCTCCTGATAAAGAAAAGGCGAGAAATAAATCACTAAAATATACGACATTATGTAAACGTCAAGACTGTGCTATCTGCATCTAGTATCCAACGTAACAAGGAGTAAACTATTGTACAACGAATAAGAAATGCAGTATGAGTTGATAAATTAAAAGAGCGTATTTTTTAAGTAATATGAAAATATATCTTCAAATAAATACCAGTTAAAATTAATTTAAAATAGAAAATCTATCACATTTCAAGATTTATTTTCAGTATCAGAAGTGAACATTGTTCATTCTCATCTGAAGCAGAAAATATTTATCACATAATTACATCCGACAAGATTTCTGTTTGTTTGTTGAATTTCACGCAAATCTACACGAGGTCTATCTGCGCTAGCCGTCCCTAATTTAGCAGTATAAAACTAGAGGGAAGGCACCACCCACCGCCAACTCTTGGGCTACTTATCTACCAACAAATAGTGGGATTCACCGTCACATTATAACGCCCCCATGGCTGAAAGGGCGAACATGTTTTTCTTCATTACCCATTCAAGCCGTCTCCAACCATTATTAAAATCCCCTACAGTTTTATCTATTATAACTACTCTTTTTTTTTCGCAAAATCTAACTTCATAGCTGTTTGCTTTTGTATTCGTAAATTGTATGGTTTACAAAGGTTACGATGTCATATTGTTTTATTATACTCTTTGAAGGTCACATATTTTGGAACTTTTACAACATATTTTTGCTAATTCTTACTTTAGAAAGTAGTTTTCCCCATTTTATATTTAAGTTCTAAACACATTTTACTATAACAAAGATTTCATAACAAACACAAAATTATTTTTAAAAGCTATAAAAACAAAATGTTGGCAACGTTTCGACCAAACTATCTTTATAGAACCAATATAGTCTCGTGACCAAAAGTTTAACTACAATTCTCTTCCTCAGTTTTTATATATATATATATTTCGTATTTCTTATTTGTTTGTTTTATTGTTAACCACAAATCTATACAATGGGCTATCTATGCCGTTCTGACTTTTAGCGTTAAAAGCCTTCAGACTTTCGAATTTCATATTTTATCGTCATATGAATTCTGCTTCTTCTTAATATACTTTATTCTTCTTTGGAACTTTATCTTCGAACTTTTATATATAACACACACAGGAGTATAATAAAATATATTAAAGTCCTGAAAACTCACCTTTTTTGATCGGGCCTTGTGAAACAATTTATCATTTAAAGCAAACGACGTTCCAACACGTCTTCTCACGCTAGGAGGCGCTTCACCGGGTGCCAATGGAATATCAAGAGGAACTTCGCCCGTCAGTTCCTGCCAAATTAACACAATTCACCATTTATTTTGAATAATCATATTATCAATTTGCAAATGTATGTTTAAAATTTTGGTTTTAAGTGAAGCCTTTTCTCAAATTTAGTCACTGTAGAATAACTGTGCTCTGAATATGAAAACCTAATTAAAATAATCAAGGCTCTACTTTATTACCTAGATATAACGAAATGTAAATTTCCACTCACAAAAAGGGTATTTGGCTCGATTCATTTTAATTTATTCAAAGAATTACTATCGTTACTTACACTATACACTAACATTATAGTAAACAAAAATAGATTATTTTAGATTACAAGAAAACATGAACCAAATAAACTAACTGGAAAATATGACCTTAGAACATTCAACTAAGAATGATACCTGTTGGGTGACTCGTCAATGAATTTAGGGGATTTTGTTAGATGTCGTTACGCACTGATATATTTTTTAACTTCTATCATAAGATTGAAGAATGATTTTACCGCTTCTTTGATGCATAATAGTTTTAACTCGTCTGTTTTATGCCTCAGAGCTTCTTCCAGGGTTTCTTTTCGTGCTTTTAAAGCTGCCTTCATGTCCAGTTGGCCCGAATCAATACATTCTATTACTCTGTCTAAACCTAGGAAAAGAAATTTCGAAGCATTTATAAAAGAGACCTGTTAAAAAAATCTTTGCATCTGAAAAACTAGCGAAGACGAAATATTCTATATATACTAACAACCTAAGTAAAGGTGTTCTGTTTCTTGATAAACGTAAATATACTGTAATAAAACAATGTCGATAACGATTATTCTCTAAATAATGTTTAACTCTTTGATTATCGGGTGGGTGTTCAGAAGACGTAAGAATTTGAATCTGTGAAGTCCCCACCCTTACCTCTCAAGTTGATAATCTTAAACGAAATGGGATATTTACTGGGCGTTGCAACATTCCAGTTTGTTGTATTACTTAAATTAATGAATATTGCTTATTGTTGCAGTCAAATATTATTTCAAAGTTCTTTTTGTGCAGCTCTGTCTGTCTTATAGTAAACTAAAAACAAAACAAAAAGGCGCAGTTATTTTGAATAGAGAAGATACGGTAAGTAAAGTACTTACATTAGTATTTGACCCAACTAAGCTTAGAAAACGTGATTATGCTCATATGAAAAAAAATAAAAAAGAGAAGGCCAATTGCAAAGTTATTTATTAAGATTAAAAAAATATAAATGATTATATATATATATATATATATATATTGCGAACCGTGGTGTCTGTCCGAGCGTTCGTCTGTCTCCCGTTTAAAAAGCTTTGCTCG
>NW_013666685.1:216038-220647 GCF_000517525.1 Limulus polyphemus
GAAGGCCAATTGCAAAGTTATTTATTAAGATTAAAAAAATATAAATGATTATATATATATATATATATATATATTGCGAACCGTGGTGTCTGTCCGAGCGTTCGTCTGTCTCCCGTTTAAAAAGCTTTGCTCGCAGGCAAAGCTCAACATTCACTTTTGAAATGACTGGAGAACAGGCATGAATAATGTTGATGCTAAATTTTATTTCGCAAGCAGGATATCCTATACTAAATTGTTAGGAATTAATCACACTATTATTCACATTTCAAAATGTGACGTAACTTAATGAATAAAAATGTAATTTACTGTATGTTATTGTTGAGCGGCTCTTAGCATGACTGTTATACGTAAATGATCTCATAGGGTAAGGAAAACAACTAATCCATTACGATATAACTGTGACATCGAATATTCATCTGGTCTGTGACATCACATATATATATACCCTGACATTCATAATGCTGTGACGTCAGATATTCACACTGTTTGGTCAGACATGCCTAATTATGGAAAATACAACATCGGCCCATCGATACTCACAGGGTTTCTGGACATTTTCAAGACTACATCACTGACGTGGCAGAGTAAAGTAGTAGTTCTGATTACTATGGTTGTAGAGACAACATAACATGAACATTGTGGATTTGAACGTTTTACATCTCTACGTACTCTTAGCTTTATGCTCGCTCTCTTCGGGTTACAGGAATAACACTGTGATTTCATGCAATTGTTTCTTCCTGAGTTTCTCCCTTAATAACACCTTAGTAAAGTAAACCGAGGTGTTTTTGTAGTTAGTACATGCCAACCTATCCTGTATATTCCAGTGATTGAAATTCATAGTAGGCTCAAAAACAACCCTTGTAGGAGTCCATCCTTTGTTTGTTTGTTTTTTAGCAATGGCGCGCATTTAGAAATAGAAATATATCATAAATCAACGTATACAGGATTCTATAGTCATGTTGACAGCTTTACATCTGTTAAGTATAAGATAAACTTGATAAATATATTTTATATAGAGTTTATCATATTGCAAGTGACTAGCATTGTTTTCGTAAAGAAATATAATGTGTGAAAAATATCTCACTAAAAATCTATCGTTGGTAAACAACACTTAAAGATGTTTTTAAATGGCGTGCGAACCCCTCGTTAAGTGAGTTATGATGTTCCAAAACTGTCATTCTACGAGGTAATGTGGGATCAACCACACGTCATTTGTAACTGCATATAAAAGAACATCTCAATCCCAGTGCAGACAGTTCTTCAAACATACATACCAAGAATGTGACACGAGACAGCAGACGACAAGAAATTTGAAATATGTAATTCCAACAACGAGCAAAATGTAAGATTTATAGAAACTTTAGCCATCAAGAACTTAAATCAACGCTGAACCTTAACTTTAGCAGTTTAAATCCTTCTAAAAGGGATGAAAGCCAATAAACGGTAAGTCTAAAATATTTTACTTGAAAATAAAAGTACAGTCACAAACCTTGTTATTAGATACACTTCGTTAAACTATGCCTGTATAAGGATGGGTAATATACTGTTACGCCTAGCAAATACTGGATTACTCGTGATGTTCCCAGATCCTTCTAGAAACTCACCACGTGTTACCAGCGTCACGTGACTTCGTAACAATTCCTAAATTTATTTAGCAACGTAAATCGATAGTTGCTATGTTTATAATTACAAAAATGTACATTACGTATTGACAAGATGAGGACTAATCACTGGTTTAGAACTATTTCAACTAAATCATAAGCAAGTAAAGATGAAAATTACCTTCCCGTTTAAATACTGACAAACTTGGTGAGCTCCTACTCATTCTCAAGGACGGCGAGGATCTCGAAGAAATGGAAGATGGAAAGGTTCTGGACAGAGTATCGGCCATTTCTTCGTAGTTCCTTAACGAACTAACTCGATTCTGAAGGTAATAAAAGAAACACCATGAAATCTAATACTCTGTCACAATAAACTCAGTTTTACATATTTTGAGTCCTGAAATACTCCAAAACACGATATACCCTGTATAATAATTTAAAAACTTTTAAAAAATCATTAGTTCACTAACATGTTTACAAATATTTGGTTGAATTATAAATAAATAAAAAATAGCTCTCTTCTGCATCAGGGCCTTAGAAAGAGCTCGTGCTACTAGTTCGTATTTTAAAAATACTTTTTTTATAATCATAGTTAGGGATGTACCGATATTACGTTTCGGCCAATAACTGAAATAACATCAATCGATAACGATAACTCGTAATTCACCATGACCTAAGGAAAGAGAGGCAGGCCTGCTGAATAATTAAACAAGAAATTTTCATTTCAGCTTCATAATAAGAAATATAGGTTTGCGGACTAAAGCAACCCAATTTACTGGATAACTTAAGGCCTATCAACAGACAGCGATCGTTCGCGACAGTTTACGGAGGCAGCGAGCCGCTCCTGGTATAGAAAAGGTTGAGAAACGCTGCACTAAACAATTAAAAAAAATTGGTGTCTTTAAAGTTTAGTCCAAAACTGGAACGACATTTAAACATTCCGTGGATTAAGTAAAAACTGGATGTGGTTACGATTCACAGTAACAATCGCCATACTTCCAAGCACTACTGAAAGCAGAGTTGGGCACTATGTTACTATCTATATACGTAGTTCGTAAAGACGAGGGTAAAGTTAAGGTATAAAAACACTGTTCTTCTAATCACCATACTACCAAAACAAAACAAAAAAAATATTACTTCCTAATCACAAGGTTATCAAACAGTTCGACTCGGGGTCTGACATAGGTACAGTTAGAAAATATAAACCTTGCCTACGCACTCACTTTTAATCAGTTTGTTTGTTTGGTTGGTTGTAATTAAGCACAAAGCTACACAATGAGTTATCTGTGCCCTGCCCACCACGGGTATCGAAACCCGGATGCTAGCGTTGTAATTCCGCAGACATACCGCTGTGCCACAGGGGGGCCTTTTTATCAGAGAATTTGTTCAGTGAATCCCTTCCCAACGTGTATTTTCACATTTAGAGAAAAAGCCATAATTTCCCAAACTAATGGAAGTATAGGAAAACAGTCTTCATTCACTGTAATTATAGAGCAATTGAAGAATATCATTAATAATTTATCGACTAAATTTTCCGTAAAAACAACACATACGTGCGTTATAAAGTAACACACCAATCGCTGTCATGTAGAACTTGGAAACTTCTTACGTAAATTATTGCGAATCATATTTTTCAAAGAAACAACATAAGTCAACTGCCATCATATATAGAAGGATCACAGTGAAAACTAATGACAAGGACTTGCTTTCCCATGCCCCCAAGATATACGTCTTTATTTTTTGGAAATTATCTTCTGGCTTTAATCATGCTAATGACCCACAATAATGATCAAACTAAATTTGTGGTAAGTATGTGGTTACTGTTTATCTAGCTTATTATTTCTATGTTAATTGAAAATCAAATCACTGGTAAGAAGCTGTGTGCTTAAAACCTGGTCAGGTAAATGTATTTGCATAAACTCCACACACATTTCAATTCATTACGTTATAAAACAAAATAACGTTCATGTGTTTTGTTTGTTTGTTTGTTTGTTTTTGCTGGATGCCCTAAAATTTGTTGAATTACTATTCGCGAATCTATATAAATATAATAGTACTGTCTGTTGTATGTCCACATAACTACTTCGCAAGATGTGGATGGGTCTTCACCCAAATTGATATGGAGGCTCATTAAGTCCATGCGGGGGTACGTACAAATTTTGTGTTTCGTATTTTGCGGTTTTTTTGTTGTTTTTTTTTACAATTACATATAAGAGAAGCAACTTTTCAAGTCCTAAGATAACCTTTCATTAATTACGAATTTATATGACTTCCGTTCAGAGGCTAGTTCAATAATAAAACGCTTGTATGTATGACAAGTCATTTAAAAAGTAATTAGAACTATTAATAAAATATCTTTTAAACACATTACTTGAATATGGCGATTAACAACATCCTAAGTTCAAAGCACTTCCTTCTACACAACCGTATGACATGGGGTGCCACAACTTTACAGCTGGCTTAACTATTAGGAACATACCCTTCCATTGTTGCGAACCAAATGAAACTGGTGTTGTGCCACAGCCATCATCCAGATAGTCTTTGCCAAAGTAGAAGTAGTAGTAAACCACGTGTGTATTTTAAGGTTACCTGATCCAAGTGGTCTTCTTGTGGTATGTACCCTACACAGGAAAATGTCATTCAACTGATTAATTTATACAGAATATATACATTAACAAACTTCACTAAAGTACTCATAATGTTCAATACGTAATGTTAACCTCCTTGAGATATGCTACCACTTACAACAACCGTCGAAACAAAGACTTTAATTAACAAACTTCACTCAAGTACAGTTCAATATATACACCTGGAAAAAAGTTAAGCACCCCCAAATATTTTTCAGGATTGCTTATTGAAAATAAGGTTTAATTTTCATGATGTTGAGCAATGTTCATAATTTCAAACAATAATTAAAAGGTAATAGTGAGCGTTCAGGTGTGACATTTAAATACAGGCGCGTTTTTTCCCCTACGTGCAACTTGCTCCCTTCTTCACGTCCAACTATG
>NW_013666685.1:221173-223029 GCF_000517525.1 Limulus polyphemus
ACAGAATATATACATTAACAAACTTCACTAAAGTACTCATAATGTTCAATACGTAATGTTAACCTCCTTGAGATATGCTACCACTTACAACAACTGTCGAAACAAAGACTTTAATTAACAAACTTCACTCAAGTACAGTTCAATATATATATATCAGTAGCGCATATCTTTCGTTTATCTACGCTTTTAGTCTAAAAAATACGATTATGCGAGCAAATATTGATGTTGTGGTGCAAAGTAAGAAAATTTGCGAATTTAGGGCAAGAAAAGTTCAAAAGCTTGTTCTAAGTAACAAAGATAAATAGCCTATCACAGTATTAAAAAACCGCAACTGACTGACAGCTCACCAGGAATAAATCGTTTAAAGTTTTCTTTTAAAAGGTTAGCTGTATTTTATTATGTACTTTGACTCGTATATCTCTCATGTAATGTGTTGATTTCATTTCTGTCTCACACTAATAAGTAAACTCTTCAATACTCTATAGTTTTTATTTTTTAGTAGTGTAATTTAGTAATTAATAAAACAGTTACTTACTTACTCCCTTACAAATCTATGTAATATATTTAACGATATGTTTGAATGACTCAGTTTAACCCTAGAATGATATTTGTTTTAGAATTATATTATTCCAATTGCCAACCAACATCCTCCCATCAAATTGACAGTTGAACTGAAATATACTAATTTTACTGCGTTTACCTCTATTTGACTGTCCCGTCTTCAAACTAAAGAGATGAACTGAGCTAATCTGGTTCTGTTGTGTTTAACTCTTTTCAAAACTCACCATCAAGAACATCTAAACTATCGTTAAAAATATGATACTGAGCTCCATAATGATTTTTACTTTTTTTAAGTTTATGATACAAATCGAAGATTAGTACATAATCAGTACAAATATCTGGATTATCAACTAACACCAACTGCCTTGATAAATGTAAAAATGTAAACTAAATGCTAAAACCTATAATGATGTCATATGAAAATATTTGTTGTAACTGATGACACGACCTTGTATATTACAGATTCCGCCAAAAAAGAAAGGAAAAAAAGGACATTTTGTTAAGAAATAGCTTTTGGCGTGTTTACCTTTTTCGATTACGGACTTCAATAGAAAATTTCTTTTGCTTGAAATAGATGTTTTCTAGCTTCTCCCAGGGAAAGAACTGTAAAAAATAAGATTTTTCCTCTAAATGTTTGCATTGCTTACTGCAGTTAATGTTAGCCACGGAGCTTTCCTACTTGTACTTTATCCATCTCTTGCTAACTATAATAAACGAGATCTTCTCACTTTTACCGTAAATACGTTAAGATAACAATACCTTTCACTATAAATATGAAAACAAACAAGAATTTATAACCCACAGCATGTTTATTTATATGAAAAAAAATTAGTTTTCTTTATTGATATACTAAAACCTAAAAACCCGCTGTGCCTTCTTCGTGGAACCTTAAAGAAAATACTTTAGTTGATGATATTCATCTCGAACATTAAGTTCCACTCTAATACAACAGTGACGAAATTTTCATGGCATTTCGAAGGCCTTTAAACACACCAACAACAGGTCTTAAGTAGTCTGTTCTGTGTAACTAGAGTTACACCTAGGTGTTTATGGAGTAGTTGTACCAAGTAAAGCTAAAGATGAGTATGGTGGTTATAAATTCCGTAAATAGAGTTACACCTAGGTGTTTATGGAGTAGTTGTTCCAAGTAAAGCTACAGATGAGTATGGTGGTTATAAATACTGTAACTAGAGTTAACCTAGGTGTTCATGGAGTAGTTGTGCCCATTAAGGCTAAATATGAGTATGGTGGTTATAAATTCCGTAACTAGAGTTACACCTAGGTGTTCATGGAGT
>NW_013666685.1:223039-227375 GCF_000517525.1 Limulus polyphemus
TGATAATGATCATTCCAATTCATATTCATTTGAAGGCCTTTAAACACCAACAACAGATCTTAAGTAGTCTGTTCTGTGTATTGTGAAGGTGATCTTTCATACTGATCATTCCAATTCATATTCATTTGAAGACCTTTAATCACACCAACAACAGATCTTAAGAAGTCTGTTCTGTGTATTGTGAAGGTGATCTTTCATACTGATCATTCCAATTCATATTCATTTGAAGACCTTTAATCACACCAACAACAGATCTTAAGAAGTCTGTTCTGTGTATTGTGAATGTGATCTTTCATACTGATCATTCCAATTCATATTCATACAAGTGGGGCAGTGCAAATATTTGCTTTAAATTTAGTTTTACAGGAGCTACATTGTGTGCGTCACACGTCCTTAGATGTTGACTACCACAAGGACCTGGTAATGTTCACATTACACTTGTGTCTAGTACATTTGCAAAGCATAGTGAACAAATTGATTTCAAAAACAATTTCGCTGTATAATCAACTAAGAGAGATAAACCACTTTAAAATTTACCAGAATAATATATTACATTCCAGGAACAAAGGATCTCTATACAGAATGTTAGTTTTCAAGCGTTTTAAATAATGACTCGTCTATTTTACGAAGTAATATAAATAAATAAAGAATTCAGAGCCTAAATGTTTATAAAAGTAATTTGTGTGTGTGTGGTTAAATTACTGAGGTTTAGGATACCACCCATATTACAAGACCATCCATTGATGCTCTACCTGATTTAAAAAATACTGTTTTGACCCCGAATGGCTGTATTTACACTAATTAAAATATAATTGATCACCTCCTGTTGAAGAGTAAAACGGAGTACAAGTTACAGTATTACATTCTTTACATACACTATGTGTGATTTCAGTCATATTGATTGTCTTCTGTGCCACGAGTGTGGTATCTTCATTGTGGAATCACAGGCGATTTGCAGCTTATCTTAATTTCAACGTTTGATTGTATAACACCTTCCCAGGACATTGGATTGGCAGATGTGGCAGGAATGGGCTTGAGTCCCATGGATTTCTTTTTCTCGGAACTGCTCAAGACACGTGTGTGATAAGAAAAGATCAGGGACGCCGAACATCAGAAACAACGAATTTGCGACAAGCGTCGAACCATTGACAGAGAGACGAATACGCTTCACAGTTCAAAGAGAATGAAAATACCGTCTCCAAATTTGTTTCGGATTAATAGGGCAGTATGTGGAACACATTCGGTAAATTTTGTAGAAGTGCCTATGGTTCCAGACTTTTCGGACACCCTGTATAGTTACGCTTTTTTTTTATATTAATAACGTTAAATAATCATATCAATGAATCTACAGGAAATCGTCTACATTGATTTATAATTATTTAGTATATTCAAAATATAGTTTGCATGATCTTACTTTTCTCGGGGTTTTTCTGTCGATGTAATCATATAGACTGATCCCTTTATAGTTCAGTCCAATCCACCAAGGAAGTCCTTCCTTGTCCTGTACAAGTGGAAAAAGAAAATCATAAAATTATTTCCTTGTCCTATACACTTGCAGAGAGAAAGCCACAAGCATATACATAGTATTTGTAGTCCAAAATCCATTCTTCTTTCTTCACGTCCTTAGAATAGACCTAAGGAAGTTTACTTCCATTGATCGTTCGTTCAAAGTGCGTTAGA
Organism: Limulus polyphemus; assembly: GCF_000517525.1. Lineage (NCBI taxonomy): Eukaryota > Metazoa > Arthropoda > Merostomata > Xiphosura > Limulidae > Limulus > Limulus polyphemus. Next base: position 224,720 of record NW_013666685.1, read on the forward strand.
TATTAGTACATCTTTATAAAGTATACGACGTGAGATTTCCTGGGCTACAATAATACACTCAGTACAATATCTTACTGGGCTACAATAATACACTCAGTACAATATCTTACTGGGCTACAATAATACACTCAGTACAATATCTTACTGGGCTACAATAATACACTCAGTACAATATCTTACTGGGCTACAATAATACACTCAATACAATATCTTAATTTCAGATGTTGATGTACACGAGAAATATTTCACTCGAAAAAGTTCTATATTCTACACGTATAGAATAACATGTTTTGTGTTCTAGTAGAGAAATGTTCCAGAACTCAAGTAAGGTTTTCAGATTATTAAACAATAAATTCAAAAGGCATTACACCTGAGAGAGTAAACAACTAAAGCAGGCAAGAGAAGCTCGAGAGGAAAAGTTGTGCTAATCTACTGAAAAATATCAAACTCGTTTCGACTTCATAAATCTCTCACTAATGAATTCACAGTTTACAACAAGCTTTACCCACCTTTACTTCGTAATAATGAACTCCATACGCTGAAATACGCTCTACAATTTTCATGTACCTATAAAAAAGATAAACCTATAGCGCTAGATATTTACAGAGGAGCAAGTATCTATATTATCAGTAATCGAACGTTTTTTTTAAAAAAATTGATCAATCTTGAATGAAAAATTCTGCTATTTTTACATAGAAGTTTTATACAATAACAGATATGTGCATAGCTAAAATCTCGTTTTGTTTACTAAAAATTCAACAGAATCAAGGGTAACTTAATCATAACTAAAATAACCGATACTTGTTAGTTAAAGTTTAAAAAAAATGTAAACCTTGAAAATGTATCGATTAAACGCGAATTAATGTCACGAAAAGTATATATTCTTCATCGAAATGCCTTTCAGTGGCTAAGCGGTAAGTTTTCAGAGTTATAACGCTAAAAACCGGGGTTCGGTACACATGGTGGGCACAGAGCAGATAGCCAATTGTGTAGCTTTGTACTTTACTACAAACAAACAAATAAAATTCAACCAAAAAATTGTGAATTTTAATTGGGAATACTTAATTAATAACCGAATTATAGTATCTAGTAATAAGAAACCTAAACAAATAAAATAAATTAATCTTAGCCTTGATAACAGCGCCATAAAACAATGCTTTAAAGTAATATGAAAAAATGTTTATTTGGAATTAAGTACAAAGCTACACTCTGTCTACCACGGGTATCGAAACCCGGTTTCTAGCGTTGTACGTCCGTAGACATACCACTGTGCCACTAGGGGGGGGGGGCATATGAAAAAAATAAACGTAGTCTTGATAAAATTTCAATAATTCAATGCCTAAGTTGAAGTAATTCAAAATGATACAAACCAAAAAGATTTAATGCAGTGTTCATAATTACTGGTAACTTAAAAAATATATTCATAAGAACTATTAGATGTGTTAGGTAATAATCACATCATATATACAAATCAAAGAGATAAATTGTAACCTTAATAATAACCGATAACCAATGAATGATTGAAACATTAACTTATAAACAATGCATAATTTAAACACTACTAAAGTGCATATATCAAATAAATTAAAAGGATTCATGTTAAAAGTTCAGTGATACAGTAACAATAAAGATAAACGATAATCTGAAAACAATAGAGATAAACGAAATTAAGAAAACTGTATATGAACTAAAGTAACCCTGGAATGACAGAATGGGTCCCCATCGGTTTTTTTAATCTACTTTTTTAAAGAATTATCACCCAATTTATAAGGGGGGGGGTCCATAATACGAGTCACAAACAAATAATAAAATATAATCAATATTGCATTTACACCCACTAATTACTTCTTAGGTCTTCTAGGTGTCTCACATAGAAAAACGATATTATACAAATGCTATACAATTATGTAACTTACTTCTTTATATTGAATGTTATGGCATGCAAAACATAAAAATATGGTGTAATATGTGGGACCCACTAGTAAAAAGTATAAAAATAATTCAGTAATTTAAGATTTGATATGATTAGTAATAAAAAAAAACGTAGCCTTGTTTGTGATCAATAAAAATATACTTGGAAGTTGTGACAAAACATGCAAAAATTAGAGAAATTAACAACAGTCTTAAAACTGGATTGATAAGAAAAATAATCTTCTGAACATTCACTTACTTTATTATAGTAGCTCCTCGAGAACTCCCACACAGATTCCTATAATGTGTTATGACTCTTTCTTCACTAGACAGAAAATTGTAAACTTTTATCAGATTAACATCTCCAATAATCCTTTTTATTTTTTTTTATAGATGAATTTGTGACAGAGAATTTAAACTTTCTTAATGAGCTTATCACACGCCATGTGTTAAATAAAATAAACATTTCTCAACGTTAGCTATAGTCTTTCACAATTTCCAAAGAAATAAAGTTTGTAAAATAATATGACGCAAATTAACATTTGATTTGTTAAATTCTATACGTATTTCTTGAAACAATTTTTAGGTATAAATTTTCATGGTTTTGATAATATTGAGCTTCACTGTTTCCTGCCCAGCATGGCCAGGTGGTTAGGGAGCTCGACTCGCAATCTGCGGATCGCGGGTTCGAATCCCCATCAAACCAAACATGTTCGCTCTTTCAGCCGTGGTGGCGTTATAATGT
>NW_013666685.1:227637-230453 GCF_000517525.1 Limulus polyphemus
CTAGTAATAACACTTCGATCGTACAGAAATTCATAGACGACTTGGCCGGTTTGTCTTTACTTGGAATAGCATGAATACTCGTAATACTAGTTTCATTCACCATCTACTTGAGATGTGCGACATTTGATGGAGATTCTTCTTGATTATATTACACACTGTTACCTGAGGCACGTGGGCAACTATTGCTGCTGATATTTGTGTTCATGGATTCTCATTTGTTACAAAACGCCGCATTTAGCTTACCACAGCTGAAGTACGACTTGTTGCAAGTCACTTTCTGAATGTTCGTGGTGCCCTGAGTTCATCCATATTCCTTTGTTTTCCAGTACTATTAATTATAAGGAGTGTATCCGTCTTGGAAAGTTTAAAACCCCGATCTTAACACATCTTTATGATCTGAGTGTATGATTATTTTGAGTCGGAATGGGCTGTATCATACTCTTCCCACAATTTTCGATAACATCACACTACCTACATAACCCCAAATATTCTTAAAATGTAGTTGTGATACATTCCGTTCTGCGGTTGTCACTTGACTTGCTGATCTGAATTTTCAAAATCTTTTCAATCCTCTATAATTTTCAATCTAGTAAAATCAACCATCGTCACATTATAGAGTGAAAGAAAATTATATAAGTCTTGAATATTTTCTAATCATACTTTGCAGAATAAGGTATTACAAACGAACCGCACCACACTTTGTAGCTTCAAATATAATCAAAGTCTAAACACTTCTGGAATATGTTAATTTTATCTCTTGCTTTCAAAGTCTGCTAATAGGTTTTCTTACGTAAAGTCATCTTCGTTTAGTTCATAATGAGTCCATATGCTCTGAAGGAAGGCTTTCGAAAACTGTCATCATAACAAGAACGTACAGAAATTTCTTTAAAAGTCTGTAATTTTATGTTTTTTAACATTTTGTGCGACACAATTCACAGCTAAAAAAGTTGTCCTCGAAACACTTGAAAATGAACAGAAATGCGTATCATTATTAGTTCTACTAGTGACACATATCCAGAGAGAGGTTGACATATTTTACAGGAAAATAAAAGTTCTTTATAATTCTGCGTTCTGACAGAATACCAGAGATGCGAGCCAAATGCTACAGAGTGTAACACGATCGACATAAATCCTCATTGAGGCAGTAGTAAATCAAAACGGTTAGTGACAAAATCAGCTGGTGCTTATAATATATTTTTACAAACGTTCAAGACGAATGGGTACGAACTGGGTATTGTTTTTAGGAAGACGACTCTAGAATTACTCTGAAGTATCCGAAGAGTCTATAATATCTGGTGAATAACTAGAGATACTAATGCATGTAGAAAAGTGCACAACTTTCTTCTTTTCCCTTATTGTTAAATGAGGTTCCAGTTACAAGAAACAAGTCGCAACAAGGTTTCTGTTAAGGGCAGGGAACTGCAAGATACGTAATCCTCGTTTGTGTGAGACATCACTAACACACTAGTGCATCGCTGATTCTATCTTTATTTATTCCACATATGTCCTACCAAATCGCACTGGTGATTCCAACAGAATAAATAAAGTAGTTATTAACTAAACAGCTTGTTACCGTTGGTTCATCATTACACGATCAGATGACGTGTTTCCAGTTGTTAAAGTTTCGTTGAAAATACGTTTCCAAACATGTAAGACAATAACGCCACACTACTATAAATCCGGGTAATAAATGAGAGTTCTCGTATACCAAGATTGTTTGTTAGGGATATTCTCGCACATGTTACACAAGGTTCGTCTGCGTTAATCGTCTCTAATTTTGAGCTGATAAAGTACAAGGAAAGCAGCTAGTCAACATCACCCACGGCCAACTCTTGGGCTGATCTAATCGAATAGTTGGATCTGATCGTCATTCTTATTATGCACCCACAAACACAAATAGCGGAGTGTGTTTTTTTTTTCTAGGAACCGGGTGCGAACCGTGGATCTATAGATTAAAAGTCTGCCATGCTAACTGTTAGGCCACGCCCGGCCAGCAACTATTAAAGGAGAGTATATATATATATATATATATTCTAGCCTTTTAGCCATAGGTTTTTTTTAAGAACAGGTGGTAAGACGAGATGTAAGTTGCAGTTGACAACAGTAAATTCTAGACAAAGTTAACAATCCAATTCACTTTTTATAGCTCTACTGTTCGGGAGTGTGCCCAAATTAATGTGACTGCTATAGTACAAGAACAATTTATGGCTCCTTAACATGCACGCGCTTGAGAATTTCAAGTGAAGTTCGGTATCTACTTATTTCCATACGAAAGTTTTCAACCAAAGTAGAGCATGTAAAAGTACTTCATATAAGAATACTTGATTACAATGTTGTGTGTTTACTCGTCGAACATAAGTACCGTTATGAAGGACCTCAGATAAACAGCCCTTTTACCAGCGAAACAGTTCAAAAATAACTACTAACACGATCACATTCAGACAGAGTGACCCACATCATTGGTATTTAATTCAGTATTTTTAACACGTTAAACTGCTTCAAGAAGGAATTCACGAAACGCTAATAGTTGGAAACGTAAAAAATGAGTATCAGGCAGCATATGTTCAACCAACTCACATTTTATCAAGCTGTTAGATATGCTACTAATCATTATGAGTGATAATATCATGCATTAACCATAACACACTTTTTTTTTTGAACAACCGAAAGCTTTGTTGCAAGTTGTGTTTCGGCTCCGACATTTTCAGAAAAACATGCTTTCTAGTTGTATCAACATGCAAGAAACACATCTTTCAATTGTGTCCATATGCAAGAAAAATGTATTTCAGTAGTGTCTACATGCAAAAAAAGACGTC
>NW_013666685.1:230742-234200 GCF_000517525.1 Limulus polyphemus
AATTGTGTCCATATGCAAAAAAAAATGTTTAGGTTGTATCCATATGCAAGAAAAATGTCTTTCGGTTGTGTCCACATGCAAAAAACAACACGTTTTACAGTTATGTTCACATGCTAGAAACACGCCTTTCGATTGTGTCCATATGCAAAAAAAAATTTTTTAGGTTGTATCCATATGCAAGAAAAATGTCTTTCGGTTGTGTCCACATGCAAAAAGACAACAACACGTTTTACAGTTATGTTCACATGCCTTTCAATTACTAGGTTGTTTAATTGAGGGTAGGTACATGATGAACAGTGGCAGTGGTGAAAATATTTATATAATGTAGCAATTTATTATTCAGAAGTATCAGATGATCCTTTTTCTGGAACGTCAAACGATGGTTTATTTATAAGCTTGAAAATATGTCAAATAATATTTAAGAACCTTTAAAAAAACTAAAATATTATTGGTAAATTACGACTGTCTTTATCCTTTCTCTGCACACACACACACGCAAAAGGAAGTAACATATACATAACTAGCGTTCAATTTTGTTTTACAATTTGTTTTTCATTCAAATGATTCACAAAAGAACATGAGACTGTAAAGTATTATATCAATCAGGAATGTAAATGAAACAATTCACTAAGCATAATAGCGATGTTAAAAAGAACTATCTTTTTTAATTCCCGTGCGATTTCCCACCTGCTGGCTTATAGCAGAGTACGAATACTCTAAATGTTTAAACTTCTTTTTTTAAACCAATTTGTGTTTAGTTCTAAAACATTTCAATTCGTCATCTCGAAAAAACACTTTTAGATTATTCTGGATCATATTCTATACATATTTTTTCCGAATGAAATAAACATGATTTTTAACGCTCCTGTTTGTTTGTTGTTTTTTTTTCTTTTTGGGAGGGGGAGTTTTCGCGCTTACTCCAATGCCAGTTAGGTTAGATTCGTTGATGTCAAACAAATTATGCCACGTTACACGAACATTTATGATCTGGCATATCATGGACAAGAGAATCATTCCAATACTTCAGTTTTTGTTGTTGTTGATGCATTATTAAAAGTAACTACCAGAATGTTTATTTAATAATAAAATAGTTCAGAACGACCTTAAGAGATGGCGTTCATAAATTCGGAATATGCAGTTCTCGCCTTTTCCACTCAAATTATGCTGTTATCAAGTTCTGTAAAAACTGGAAACCTCAAAAAAATGAATAAAATGAGCAAAAATTAAATATTCTGAAAATAATGATGTCGATAGTGTTTGAGCAGTTAAATAATACTTTTGGTGAGTAAACAAGTTAAATAACTCCACGAATAACATATGAAACTAAAACTAAAATATAGAATATACTCGGCATCAAAACGTGCGTTTATTATCTGATATAGTGGGCTCACCAGTAGATTTATTGCTCATCGTTTTGCTTATTAGTCATGTAAATACCACTTAATCTTAAGTTATGAAACGAGTCGGCACGTGTGTTTACACATGTTATTATGATAAGATATAAAACACAGTACGCAGGCATCGGAAGCAAAATGCATGGTGGGGTGGGGGCACCAAAATTGGAAGTGAATCTAGCTTGTAAAAAGTACGCTTGCCTTCAATAGGAGGAAACGAGGGCAATTCGAGTATATATTCCTCGATTATATAAGCTACTTTGATGTATTGGGTGCTAAGATATGACGTAAATCTGGAACGAAACACAAACGAAATCAATCTCTATGTTATTTTTTCGTCTCTTTTACCTCCAGCCACTAATTCATTTTAAAGTTTTTATCTGTTTATAGTGAGTCATTATTTTGGAGCAAAAACTCAATTCAAGTTAGGAAAAATTATCGAAATTTGTAAGGAAGTGAGGGGATGTGTTCCCCCCAGCATTGAAAATGGAACCTCCCACTCTGTTCCAACGTCTATTCAGTAATAAAAAGGTGAGATTATAAGCTCAGTTTATCTTGAAATATAAAAGGAAAAGAAAAGAAAAACAAACTCATACCAAAAAAATAATGATGGATGCTTCTTCAGTGTGTTTGTTGGTAGTACTGGTAGATGTTTCAACTGCTCTTTGGCCTTTTGATCGCTGATAATAATAGAAAAAGTCCATTTTTATTCAGAATCTTCCACTTTTTGATGTAATTTGTACTGCTTTAAACTAACAAAACTATACTAAATATATAATGTTATAAAAAATAACAAGGGAGCTTTTCGAAAGATTTAAGACGACTTATAAAGCTCAGAAACAAGAGAATTTGTTAAAAATTCGTTTATAATCGTTCTTATTATAGTCCATATATAATTATGTTTCCGTACTTGGATTAGCGATAATTTAGGATCGTGATTTTTGTGCAATGGTATACCTATTTCGTACCCAGATGGAAGTGAAACTTTTGTTCATAGTTATATTGGATTCAGTGGTAGTTGTGGAAGTGGTTGTAAGTTATTTGAAACGTTTCAGTTATTATTATTATTATTAAATCGCCAAGTTTTTATTCTTTAGAACTTCTAGTTCAGTTACACTGCGTTTTGTTGTAAAAATTTCATCAACTTTATCGGTAGCGTCTATATCACGTGTAATTCTTATATGAATACTTTCTGCTCACTAAATTGAAATTCAATCGCTCAAATCAACTGTTCAAAATAACAACTCCGCATTACTTCCAGAGAAACAGAAAATGTTCGAACTATTAGGTCGTCAAAAAATTAATTTCGCATTTTGGAACACTTTCATTAACCCCCCCCCCCCAAAAAAAAAACGTACACCACGTATAATAGTTGAACGAACCGCTTAAACGTCACGTTAGGGTAGCCTATATAATGTGTAAAGTTTAGTATAGTTTTATCCCTTATAGTGATGGCACATGACGAGACACACATTCGACATGTAATGCTGTTTGAATATCAGAAGAAAAACATCGCTTCTCTAGCCACAAAGAATATTAAAGAAGTTTATGGAAATGTTTTGAACGTTCGTAACTGTCAACGATGGTTCAGCAAATTTCATTCAGGTGACTTTAGTCTTTAAAACTGTGATGGTAGGGGCCGACATGTTGGAATTGTTATAGATGCTCTGAAGACGCTTCTTAGTTCTAACTCAAGGCCACACACTCATGAAATGGCCCTGAAATTACATGTCTCTCATCAACCAATACGTAAACGTCTAAGGAATATAGGAAAACTCCATAAAGAATGTGTTTTGGTGCCTCACGAGCTCTCCGATGATCATCGTTTCCAACATTGCTTCGTCTCTTCTGGAGTGTAATGCGCGTGAACCAATTTTGGACAGAATTGTCACCGGTGATGAAAAATGGATTCTCTATGCGAATATTAAGCGCCAAAAACAATGGCTCAGTTCTAAACAAAAACCACTTCCAACCCCAAAACCTGGACTCCATCTGCAGAAAGTGGTGTTTTGAATTTGGTGGGACATCAAAGGAATAATTAATTTCAAACTCCTCAATCCATAG
>NW_013666685.1:234742-251629 GCF_000517525.1 Limulus polyphemus
GGTCAAATAACCCCAAAAATGTATATTTTGGGTTACTGTGCGGTCATATTTACAGCAATCAAGATGAAAATTGCCACACGTTAAATTTTCATGCGTCCAACACATTGAAATACAAAAAAGTTGGACTTGCCCGTTTTGAATCTTTTTAGTGGGGCTCAGAGATCACAAAAAAGCTTAAATTTGGGGGTTTGATCAATTATTCGACCATATTGTGACCAATTTACATGGAATTTGGTAAAAAAATAATTTTCTACAGGGTTTTCAAGATGCCACAAAAAGCATAATTTTAGGGTTTTATTTACATTTATTCCACCTTATTTCGGCTAATTTATATGAAATTGGTGATACAAAAATGTGTGATATGCCCACCTTTCGTCATTTAATGGGGGTCAAAGGTTAAAACCATAATTTTAGGGGTTTTGGTCAATTTCTTAACATTGTTTCAACCAATTTACAACACCCATTGACAAACAAAAATGCTGGACTTGCCCATTTTTAGTAATTATGGGGAGGGGGTCAAGATGCCACAGAAAGCATAATATTAGAGTTTTTTTGACAACTACTCACCGTTTGTCGGCCCAATTTATATGGCATTTGGTAAAAAAAGATACTTCCTTACAGGTTTAAAGCAGTGATGTAGTCAGTTTTTGATTTTTCTGGTGTCAAAATTGGCATTGTTGGGATTGCATGGCGGAGACGCGTTGCATTCGCCCGAGAATGTTGGCATCTTTAATTGTACTTGAATTCAGAAACACAATGGACACTTAAATAATAACGTCATAAAACCTTTGAGTATAATAAACGTTATGTTTATAGATGATACGAATATACTTCAAGAACATCAGTTTAATTGAAGTGCATACGTGAGTGTCTAGATGTAACAGTTATTAGTTTTCCTTTCAATAAACCCAATGTGTTCCAAAAGATGAAAATATCTTCACTAATCACACAGCTACCATCTTCAAAATCTCACCAATCACACGGCTACCACGTTCAAAATCTCACCAATCACATAGTTACTATCTTCAAAATCTCAATAATCAAACAGCTACCATTTTCAAAATCTCAGTCTCGCTGCGTCTTACAAAATAACGTTTATCTCGTTTCTTTTAACAAGTAGCATTGCTTTAACAAGACGTTCTTAAATGGATACCAGAGCTAGGTTCCACAACTGTTAAAAACGAACATATAAAACTGTCGTGCTTTAACATACAACGAATCTGCACTGAGACCTTAGTATAACTGGTCAGTTAGCTGTAACTGAAGCATATTTAGTCTACCGATGGTTTAAAAAATCTATTACAAGGAGAATAATAATTTCAAAAACAACTAATGGAACGAGCATGAAATTGTGAACCTTCTAAGAATATTTATCTTAAGCTAATTTAGATGGTCAACACAAGAAGATTAATATGAAACAATGTTACAGACAGCCACCATTTTGGTGGAATGCTTTCTTTACATATATATATATATATATATATAATGTGTATCTGTAATCCATCACTTATATACAAAGTTGTACAATGAGCTATCTGCGCTGTGTCTACCGCAGGATCGAACCTCAGATTCTAGTATTGTAAGACCTGAAGCCCAGGGACGAAAACAAATATTATTTACTTTAGTGAAAATAAATGAATTTATCCACTAATGATTACTGTCATAAAACAAAATAAATCTAGATTGCCATTAGCATTGGTATAGTCATTGTACCATTGTACGTAGCTGATAGACAGATAGATATATGAATGGATGGATAGATACAAAGTTAATCACGAGTCACAAGTAAGTCTAAAACCACTTTCTTTGTTTCTTACCGTATGACAGCAAATCTGATGAAAACTTTTACTCAGTATTTGTCATAACTGAGTAAGTACACTTTCATTCATTCGCTTTTGGTCCATTTATTTCAGAAAAGCTATATCCAAAACTAATGCTAACTTGAAGCACTAAATCACCAGCAATGAGAGAGTTAAGGCCAATATCCTTGTCCTCCACCACAAACGTTTCTTGTAGATCGTTATGGTTCTTGCATGGTGAACATCATTGTCATGTTTTAAACAGGTATGTTGTTTTAGCACAAAGCTACACAATGGGCTATCTGCGCTCTGTACACTGGGAGAATCGAACCCCGGATTTTAGCATTGTAAGTCCGCAAACTTACCAAGTATGTTGACAAAAAATGTTATCTAATGTGTCAAGTAAAACATCCAAGAGCCCTCCAGCCAATATCTAAGTTTAATCCTAGCTCCCAGTAATTACATAATCAATTTAAGTTAACGTACTAATCATCTTGATTGAACCTGCTCTAACACATTTACATTCGCGTGAAATTAACAGTTCCTACACGCTTGGTTATTGATGAGCTCCTGGTTTCCAAAAGCATTGACCTACTGTGCTCATTAACTGAAGCCTCTCTCCCTTTCCACATACATATACACACACACAAACACATTACATATATATATATATATATACATATACAGACACACAGAGGTATGTAAAACACGAGCACACGTGGATACGTGTGTGCATGTATATGTATATGCTCTTTTAGTTTTACAACATAAAATACACAAATTATTATAACAATTATGAGGTCCTGTTTTCCTTGTTAAGTCCACAATTTGTAAACAGAATGAAATAAGATATATGATATTCAGAACATACATGCTTATAGGCCTCCACAGTCATCTGATTTTTATATGGTTGATATTCACGTAGTAAGAAAAACGTCACACTTGTGCGGTAGATAAACATAATCAAAACAATCATTACTACAGTGTTTATATCAGAGATGTCACAGATACAAGTACGTTACTGATGTACTTAATTAGTATAGAAAGTAAATATTGAATAAAGTCAGCCACTTACAAGATAAGAATAATTTGTTTCTATTTAAGCACAAAGCTACACAATGGGCTATCTGTGCTCTGCCCACCAAGGGTATCGAAACCCGGATTCTAGCGTTGTAAGTCCGCAGACATCCCGCTGTGCCACTGGGGGGCCGAGATAAGAATAAAGTAATTTTTCAAAACGTTTTGTTAATTAATGAAAATAATGAATTTTTAAGTACTGGTGTGTTTCTAATGCGATTTTATTAATTATAAATAAAGTTTTATAAGCAGGTATCAGTGGTGAGAAAATAATTATCATTGCAAATACACGCACACACACACACACACACCAATAAATTATCAGTTAAAGCTCGCTAGGAAAAAAAAACAAAAACATTTACTCAAAAACATTTTTGTCAATTTGATTTGAACAGAAAAACTGTTTTTGCCAGTTTTCAATTTAAACCAAGAAGATAATCTTAAGAGCCCTCAAACCTCCCTTTATTCGACAAATTGAAACTTACGAAGTTTTAAAGGGGTATACTTATTTTGAACGATCCCTTTTTTTTTATAACAATGTTTATGTAAATCCATCTTTTTTACTCTATAGCATTCCAATTTGAAAGTTCACAAAATGTGAACTAAGGCTATTGTTTTTAAGGCTTCTTAGATATTAATACCACTTTTCAAGTACATTGGTTTAGTCAAATTTGAAAGTCTTCAAACTACCTTTCCTTCCTCACGACTCTTTCTCCTCCCCTCCATTTATACTCTGAGGGTTAAAAGCCTTTGTGCAGCATTTAAAGTTGCTTTTTCAAAACAATTTTCAACACAAAATGAATTGAATAAATTAGGGAAGATTTCAGACCAAAAGCAGTATAGGAAAGATGGTAGTAATATTTAGAGATAGATAATGTGTGTTTAAATTACTATTAAAAAATTTTGAAGTTAAACGCCAAGAATGGGTCCAACAAGCCATGTCCATTTTTTTTTTTCAGGTAATAACTTATTTTTTACATATTAAGATAAACTGTTTATCACTCTATACTTACTCAGTGTAGTCCCCTGCTATTTCTTGTAGTGCAAGTGCTGCCAAGTAGAAAACAGTTTCACTGTTCGGCTCAATAACACCCTGGGGAAGAGAATAAACAAATACTCTTATTTTCTATTGTTGACAAAATTTTTCTGTACGCCAACTACGGGAGTGATTGGAAGCTAAGCCAACAACGTTCGGTGTACAAATTAAAGAAGTAAGTAACGTCTGGCTCAGAGCCAAGTTAACCGCAACACAAGCCACTCAAGAAACAAGCTATCCTACCCAGGCTTACGAATCACGAGGTTTAAATACAACTACAGCTTAACTCCCTCACTGTAACGCTCCTGTATTACGAGTGATGTAATATTCGTCACTTAAAGTATATAATGAATACAGGTAAATATTTATTTCTTTCACAATTTCACACACACACACACAAATCTATGTAAGGGCTTTCTGCGCATAGCCGTTCCTTATTTTGAATTCACAGACTAGTTGTTTGGTAGTTGCTAAGCGTATCGATCTATCAAAGGTCTATCTCATCGACTAAAGAGAAGGCAGCTAGCAAACAGCACCAACCTGAAATTCTTGGGATATTTTTGGCTGTCTGAATAGTAGGATTTGACCGTCACTCTTATAGCGCATTCACAGACCGAAAGAGAGGAGCGCATATTTACGGAAACAAGCCTCGAAGCATGATTCCTCAAATTCGGGCACACACATACACACACGAAGATGCAAGAGCTGACAGAGCATAATATTTGCACTAAACTCAGTTTCTTGCTATAGATTTAATCAATATACAGACTATTATCCAAAACGGTTCGTATAAATCCCACCTTCAATATAAAAGCCAAGATTATTTAAAATGAAAATATTATTTATGGTTTCTCTAGTTGGTCTTCATGAGATACAGTGACGACAGTTTCTTTGTCGCTACAATCAGTAGAAAATTTAAATACTAACAGCAAATAGCTAGTCGATAAATATCAATAAATAATTTATTTACAAAGGGGCGAAGACTTTATTTTGTAAGCGGTCATGAAATAATGTACACATCCTATCAATAAGTGAATATATACCCCTAACAATATATATCGACCGTCTCTATGACGTAATATGCAAATAATCCTGACGTATAAATATAGTTATGGCTCGGTAAAGACCTTAGAATACAAACAGCCACGCCTCGAACGAGAGAATTTCAAGAATTAACTGTATTTCCTCGATTTTGCGCAAATGAACAATGGGAGGCCAGTCAAAGTCAGCGACAAGTCACCAGGTCACTGGCGACATCGCCGTGCAATTTTAGTCATGATGGAAAAACAACAGATTTTGCTTGTTTGTTTGTTTGTTATGAATTTCGCGCAAAGCTACACGAGGGCTATCTGCGTTAGACAACAGGGAAGGCAGCTAGTCATCACCACCCACCGCCAACTCTTGGGTTACCTACTCTTTTACCAACGAATAGTGCGATTGACCGTCACCTTATAACGCCCCCACGGCTGAAAGGGCGAGCAATGCCACTCTCCCGTAACCAATGAACTCTATTTTGACCTTTCTCTGCAAAAGCTTCCGAAACAACCATCTGTACTCTGTCATTTACGTTCTTCCTCGGTAGTCTTGTAGGTCTAGATCTCGGACACTGTCAATGTGATGTGTACGAGTGTTTCTGCCTGAAATATTGCTAAAGGCATGTCCAATAAATATTATTTGGTAATCTAGTAGCCTTTGTTTTGTGTTTATTTTATTAAAAACTGCACTGTTTCCAGAGTGGGTTGTCTATTTACTTATTGGTAGGCTGTGTAAATCTGCTAACGTACATCTCTCAAACATGCGCGCGCTATTTCAAGAACACATTTCATACTAAAATGACCAGGCCTTATAATTTGAATTTTCGTAGTTACGAGACGGGCCAAAAGAAAGATTTGTTTGTTTGTTGCTAAGAGCAAAAACCATAAAGTCGACTTTATGTTCTCTGCCCAACACTGGAGTAGAAACCCGATTTTTAGCCTACAGACGTACAACGTGATAATAAAACCACACAAAGATATTTGGTAAATGCACTCATTTTTTTTTTCTTTCGCTCATTTTTGGTAACGACATTACGAAAGTTTAGCCATCACTCAATTTTGATTGTTCATCTGGTCATTAATTAAAAACTGTTTCTTTAATACTTCTGTACATACAAGACGTGATATGGGTGATACATGTATGTGCTATAAATCTCATGGACACATATTTTTGTAACGTTATACCTAACCTTGCCTTTTGGCTGCCAAGTTTGACAATGACAGATAAATTCCGTTTAATCAGGACCTAACAGAAGTCCGTAATGATGAATACGAAACAGTTTTATTTTTACGTCGTTTGATTATTCCCTAAGCCCTTAGCTCGTCCATTACTTCGCCTGTCAAGTATGTTGCTTATATTAAACCGGGGGATAAAGAAAATCGAAGGTTGCCGCGTGGACATCGTTTGATTACATTTGCGATGGAAAGACAAAAAAACCTCTGAGGCAGTCTGGGGGAAGAAGGAAGGCTTCGCAAGAGCGCAAAAACCTCGGAGTGATCCAAAGAAGGAGTAACCGAAATCGATTTATTTAAGAGAGACCAGATTATGGGAGCATATGTATCCGAACATCCTCATAAGATAGGATTAGATTAATCCGTAGATTAGATATTTTTACACATGCAACATTTCTATACTTACATTACCAGAATAAATGAAATCATGACGTGTTTTAAGGGATAGAAGACTATGCCTCTACCTATTTTAAATATATTTTTTAATCTTCTATAAGAACCAGCCTAGAACATTTAAAGATGCGCTTTCTATACGCAGGTGGCGGTATTGATAGACTTAAAACAAGGATTTTGGTCTGACATAAACTAGTCTTTACATGAACTTAGTTTCTGTAAATAGGGTAATTATAACCCATGAAATGATGGTTTGATTTTATTCGAAAGCCGTGTTTGTGTGTTCCTTTAGTGGGTCTTATTTTACAAAACATCTTTTATAAATTTACCCCCATGTTATTTTTTTAGGTTTTATTTTTCGTCCCATCTTTTTTTTTGTTCTTAAGCCCGCTTCACGTTTGTTCTCCAGACGATTTTCTTGGCATTTTTACTGTTGGGGTTTATCGTTATATTTATATCTTTAAACGTCGTGTTCTTTTTTTTTCTATGTTCTTGTTTCTTAAGGCTTTTTTGTGATTTGTTTCTGTATGTTTTAACCACTTTTGGGCATTATCTCTGTTTATGTCTCTTCAGTCCGCTCTAGTTCTCTCTATATTCTCTTTTATTTTTAAGCTTCTCTGGGTATTCTTTATTTTGACACCATTTTGATTTAGTCCCTTTCTCCCGGAATTTTAATGTTTCATTAAAGCTGCACTTTAAACATGTTTTCAACCTGAAAAACTTGCTAATAAAACATGTCTGGTTACGGCAAGTACAAATTTTCGGTGGGTATTCGATCTTTTTGGGTATCCTTAACAATTTGATATGTCTCATATGTAATGTATTCAAACTTGGAGATCTTTTTTTTTTTCAATAGTCTACGGTTTCCTCACCATCAGGATTGATCAATAATTTTTATCCTTAAAAAACACCACCTGTCTACTGTGTGATTTGTTTTTACATACAAACAGTATCCTGTGGCTTGTATTTAAGAAAATTCATTAAAAAAATAATTCAGTTTTCTACTCATGACGCTATAGCGTACAAAATATATATAAAGATAAAAGGATAAACCGAGTTGGACAAAAGTGGCAGGTCAAATAAGCATAAACATAATGTGCGCGTGTGTGTGTGTTATCGTGTATAGATGTGGAAGGTACACAGAGAAATTCCTCTTGATTTCATATCCAATCAATAACACACAAGACTTGCAGTGAAATCCCAGCAGAATTAGGGATATTTAACAGCTGAAGTACGTGGTTCATACTACTGCGTCCATGCTGATTACGGCGAATGAGGGAGTTGGGGTTTGGACGTAAAAGAAAAACGGGGCGATGGAAGAGAAGAGTGTCCACTAATTTTTACTTTTAGTAAAGAGCTGATTCATTCAACCTGTGTGAAGTGGGCATTGTACAGCCTCGAAACGTACCCGATTAGATGAGCAATTTAGTGTCTGTATATATATTATACAAAAGGAGAGGGGGTGGAAACAGTAACTTCATTAAGCCCATTCCTTCAATCTAATAAACACGGACCTCATCCACACTCTGAAATATCACACACATAGCGACAAGAACAAAGTTTATACAACATAAAATGATTAATCCAATCTAATAATTTAATGAGCGTGGTAACTGGTTATCAATCTTTTCATGAGAATTAATTATCGTATCAATCGTTTATAACTCTTTATTAATGGTACTGTACAATATACAACAGCTGTACAAAAACTCATCTTCATGTTAAATTTTACGGTGTATAACTCCCAGGCTGGAGAAGCATGATCAGATCTTTTTTATAAGGTTTTGGTTTTCCAATTCAACAATCACTCTGGCTCTTTGAGTAGCAGTTTTGCTTTTCCTAGTTTTAACAGATACACAAGTAAGAGTGGAACAAAAATCACACGTATTTTCTGTTTTTATCAGTTTTTGGTTCTTTGTTTTCTATATTTATGTATAACCGAATGTACATTACTTTAAAACATGTATATTAACTCTTGACGAAATATTTTAAACTAGTTTACACGTTCAACATTTTCGGTGAACTGAGGTAATATTCACATTTATGTTAACATTATCTCTACGATTTAAATTGATCGCATATGTTTGTTGAATCGTGTAGTAAAATCCTATAATCAAAACATAAACTTTGTGCTTCACATGAGACTGTATATTTTAATTTGTATATAACTTATTTATTACAAGCATGGCCAGGTGGTTTAAGGCGCTCGACTCTTAATCTGAGAGTCTCGGGTTCGAATCCTAGTCACATCAAACATGCTCGCCCTTTCAAACGTGGGATCAATCCATTGGTAAAAGAGTAGCCCAAGAGTTGGCGGTGGGTGGTGATGACTAGCTGCCTTCCCTCTAGTCTTACACTGCTAAATTAGGGACGGCTAGCGCAGATAGCCCTAGTGTAGCTTTGCGCGAAATTCGAAAACAAACAAACAAGTTCTCTAGTGGATCACACATGTACACTCTTGAAAATTAAATATCTTACTGAACACAAAATGTGAGTGATGAAACTGGCAACCCTTTCTTCAGTTGTGCTGAAGTCAGAGAAAGTGGAGAATAGTCGATACTTATGTCAGTTGATACAACTACTCATATCACCTTAATATTCTTTCCTAAGGGTAGCAAAATAATCTGAGGAAATATCTCCAACAATAACAGCACAAAAACCTTTTTGTTTTCATATTTTAATCTTATCAATCACTGTACTTTCTACTTCAAAACAGGTATATTAACTCACCATGCAAGTCACTCAGTGAAGCGTTTAACGGAAGTACTATATCACGATTATTGGTTTAACATTTAGGGTATTACTTATGAACCTTTGTATGAATGAGCAAATTACTAAACAAGTATATATCACACTTCTGAAAACTGTAGCGTTCTAAGGTAAATATAAACGATATATTATTTTACATGCTACTATGATAAACTAATAAAAACTTTTCGAGAGTAAGTAAATATTAAAAAAAAAGTCTACCTATCCTGTAAAATTATTATGGGATATTATAGACATTATAAATGACTCTACTGACAGATTGAAAACAGAAAATATTGTCTTATTGGCAGTGCCACATCCTCTCAAGTTCTAATCAGTGACTCATGCCCTCTCTTTTATAATCCGCACTTTATTTATTTATTTATTTCTGTGGGTACCGAGATGTTGGCTATATATTTTTAGTAAAATCAACAAACGCTGTAACGTTAACTTTAAAACAGTGGTACAGTTTGTGGAAGACTTCAAAACTGGATGATTAAGATGTAAAGATAATAAACTACTTAATGATGATCTTGTGCGTCATCACAGCTGCGTCGACTCTACAAGTCACTTGTTGAAATTCATAAATACACAGTCTCTATCTCTCATCTTTCCATCATATAAAACGCTAACAACTTCTAATTCTAGACTTAAACTATTACTCAGCAAGTTAGTATGCTATAATGAAGTAACACGATTACACAAAGGAGAAAGCCTAAATTTGGTAATTATTATTGAGAACGTGTATAAAGAAAAACAGTCGAAATTAGAACGAAAGATTGTTGTTACGTGTTACTCTAACTAGAAATGTTAACCAATCATCTTTACTTTCTCCATTTTTCAAAAACTGTTACTATTGTGACCACGAAGCTCCATAACGTAGACATTTGTTTGCGTTAATCCGGCCTGCATATTCCCGGAAATCTGACGGATAATTTCTCCATAATCTGACACTCGACCAAACAGAAACAAATACTCTTGTTATAAATGACCTAAATATGATTCTTACCATTTCTTTGTTTATTTTTTTTTTCGAGAGAAGTCTGGTGATAATTTGGAAAATTATGATGCTAAAATACGTTGCTTAAGCAAAAGAAAGTTTCCCTGTGAGAAAATAATTTACAGTATCAGTGCGCGATCAAAATCACTTTTGATAAAACACTTAGTCAAACACAAAGTTAGTTTTCAGAAACAAGCGAGCATAAACATATAAAGATGATTATAACTAAGTTGTGCCTTAAACATCACGGCTGTGTTAATAGAACTGCACACCACTATTAAATGGTTTTATTCCAAGCAGAGCAAAAACATTTTGTTCGTGATTTCAATTTTCCGAATATTACATACAATACCGTAATAATAGTACTTTTGTTGATTTATTTTTTACCAGGTGGTTTTGTTTACTAGGGTGGAGGGGGAAGAATGAAACACATAATGGGACCAAACCTAAAATAAATATAACATTATACGAATGGACGGCATTAGCTTGGGCAAGTCAACGACATTTCAGGGGGCTCATCCCCCCTGCCGTTTCCCCGCCACCACCGTTAGCATAGACCCTGATTATTTTCAGCTCTTTCACGTGCACACCTAAGAACACTCAATGATGTATATAAATACCAGAAAATGATGAGTAACTTGCTGGCTTCAGAGAGTAATATGTTGGCTCACCTGCTATTCCGAAACGTTTCTCTCTTCACTCATGCCGCTGATGAAGTACCAGTTTTCTTATGAAATACTAGTCTTCTTTTCACAAGCTGATGGAAACTCAAGTTTAAGGGAGTTTATTTTTAAACTTTATATTAAGTATCAACGTACATGTCTCATCTAGATATTTTGTCGAATCAGCCAATCAAGAAAACGGTCAGAATCGTTACTTTTGGTTAGTATTCTGTTATTGCGCACCACTAAACAAATGTGCTTAAAATTTTAATAAGTACGTAAGAATCGCGAGAATACGCGAGATAGCGCGTAACCCACACGCGCATCAACCACGTGGAAAATGTCTCTAAGCCCACCCGCACGCGATATCATACTGTGGAAGCCAGACGCGTCCATTATTATGCTCAGGGGTTACCACTCTCTAATACTTATTTGTTACTCTTGCTCCTATTAAATAATAATTTAGTCTTAGTGAACTCCCTATAACTGGTACAGTGTTGCAACTTTTATATGTATATGTACATGTATTGTAAGTGACTTCGCAATACACGTTTTTCATGTGTATATATGTATTAATAAGAAGCGTTTCTCATGACCATATATATTGGTTTCATTTCGACGAGAATAATAAACATAAAAATGTATATCAGCATAGGTATAAACAATTCGTATTGTTATAAGTTTCGTCTATGAAACAGAAAAAAAAAACTACATAAAATTCACATATAAACTAATGGTTTCATAACCGGACTGTGAATACAACGTTGAAAATAAAAGGAAGAATCCTTATGATGTTTTCTTTACATCGTGTCTTTCATAATACTCACTTAATTTATCACTATAATTTTGATGGACCAATTTCTTCGAAATGTTAGGTAGGTCATGTCGCCTTTCCTAATGTTTTACTCTGTACGAGTATTTTCTGATATATATAGAATGGCGTATCTACACCGTTGCATGGATTCTTCCTTCACAGGTATCTTTCTTCGTAGGATACATTTCATTCTCCCCACATTGCAGTTTGTAACATGATCTTAGTTTTGTTTATCCTTTAGTTTACATATTTTTTGACTTGTGGTCTGGAGAGTTCTTAAGTGTCATCAGGATAAAATGATGCTGTTCAGTAACGCTTTCTTTTGTTCAGATGTTAAAATTCATATAATACAAGTGTTGGTTTGTCTTTACGATACATATAGTGATCATTACAGGTATGTTTATTAACAACAGTTTTTATTAAACAAGTTTTTTGAACGTGTTTTGTAAGTTAATTTAATGGAATCTTTGACTGCGTTTGTTTAGTTATCACTAAAGTTGTATCGTTTTTCTTGCTTTGTTATGTTATAACCGCATCACTCATAATTGGTAATTAATTAATAGTTACACGTTATATTAATTTTGATATTAAAATAAACCATATAGACAAATCGGTACGTATATAGAGTTTCACTTATTTATGCTGAGTAATATGGTTCTATACACTGGAAAGTTACTTCTTGAAAACCCCGTACGTGTGACTTCCCTGAAAACGTGAAGTACAACTTGAAGATGTGGTTTAACGTGAGAATCTCAGTTTCATTCTGGTCAAACTGCTGCTGCTTCTGGTTAGCACTTTATTTAATTATGTTCTGCGAGTGTCAGTATCGTGTCTGTGTTTACGATAATTAGCCTGATTCGACTTTAAAAAACAAAAACAAATAAAAATAAACAATCATATTGTGTGATGAGAACGAAATACAAAACAGTTTATTGACATACTGTTTTAAGAATATCAAATACAGATAATAAAAATGATGTTATCGTTTATGTATCAGGAGTAACAGAATTCAAGCCTTATGATTTTCTCTAAGACCCTCTTTGATAGTTTTGGAGTATGTTCTATACTTCATGTATATTTTTGGCGTATTTTACGGTATTACGTAAACGTTTGACACATAGTCTATATCTTAAATTATCAGTTTATAACAGCTGCTCAAAACAGTATCTATTAACCTCAAGACAATATGTGAATTGTTCACAAAAATAAAGTCTGGTGTTTCTTAACTGATCTGGTGTAATATTCGCTTATTCCTCAACTCTTCCCGCTGTTAGTTCTCTCGTTCCTTTTGATGGCGTGCTAAAGACCTTGGTTTTTATAAATCCCAACAAGAAGATGTCGAGCGGGGTGAGGACTGAAGAACGTGGCGACCATTCATAGAGCCTTAGCCGGCCAATCCATCGATTATGGAACGCATCACTCAGATAATTCTGCACCTCCCTACTGTAACGTAATGGAGCACCGCCCTGTTTTAAATCAATTTCACATTCAGAAATCGGGTAAATGTCATCTAAGTAAAGCACAGCAAATTACCTCTTGAAGCATCTGTAAATAATTCGGACCATCTAAAAGAAACACGGTATGGCCGCCTGCTATTCCATCCCAAGCACTGACTTTCTGGGGTATGTTATACTTGGCCCGTTCTCATCATATGCCCGTTCTTGTGTGTTCAATAGTGACAGTTATGTCACTTCTCCATTTAAAAAGAAGGACGCTTCATCGGAGAAACAAATACGTCCAGCCAAACTGTCCTCGTTTTGAATCATCATTATCAACCTTTCTCAAAATTCAGTTAGTCTGTCTAAGTCACCATCTCAAAGTTCTTGGTGAATTTGCAATTTGTATGAATGTAACTTATTCATCTTCAAAATCCTGGCCAAACTCGCATGTGACACGCCCACTTCATCGGCCAATTTGCGGTGGTCTACTGAGGATTTTACAACACAGCTACTTTCTGGTGAATATCATCAATAACACTTCGTAGTCTTTTTGAATGAGATCGCTCAACCGGTTTGAAGAAATGTTGTCAGAATTCTTCAAACGTTGCTGTGACTTGGCTGTGGTCGTTCAGGATGTCGTTCGTGAGAAACTTGCTGTGACCCGTTGTGAATTGCCTTCTTTGGCATAAATCACTACTATCTCAATCCGTTCTTGGAGCAGAAAAGTCATTCTTACAATTTAATCAAACTACAATGAACATAACATACAAAAACAAATACACTGTATAAACATAAACATCAAAATGAGAGTGGGTGGCGTGCACACCTTAAAAATAAGAAGTACAAACTTAGTAAAGTCAAGGAGTACAAATTTATCAAAAACACTTTCTAGTAAATTTGAGCAAGAAAGAACAAATGACAATGTGATAGCCTTCTTTTTTTATCTGGAAACTGTATATATTTAAGATAACATAGATACAAATTCAGGAAGTTGTTCTAATATACAAATTAGTCATCGAGCGCGACAATTTTACCTAAAATTGGCTTCAATTAAAAGTGTTTTGAAAGTGAAACTGTTCGACGTTAAAAACAAAATTCAAATGTGCCATACATCGTGGCATAAAATACGCAATTTTGCATTTATCTGGCCCTCTATTCCCGCCCACACAGTGTGCTTGCTGTAAAACGTTTAAACCATTAATTATTATAATGATCAGGTTGAAGAGCCACGCTAGGTCCATAACATTCACTTACAATTAAAGTTATCAAATTTATCCTTGGATGTCTGCATGTATGGCTTTCAAGTGATTTTAAGGACTTTAAACGTTGCACCAATTTCTGGAATTACTCCATAGGACACTTCTGGTTACTTTCACAAGTTACTAATGGATACTGTACATGTTAGACAGATAGAATAATTGGCTAGGACGGCGGCAATACTGGCTGACACCTTCTCAGTGTGTTTTTTGACCAATAGCTTCTTTATCTGGACTGAGGGAGTTTGCGTATAGGATGAGAAGCTGCTCTTGGAATTGTTATTATGAGTCTTTTTTAGTGTATATACACTGGCAACCAAACATCCTAACAAATTCAATTCTAAATAAACCA
The DNA here is from genome assembly GCF_000517525.1 of Limulus polyphemus. Taxonomy (NCBI): domain Eukaryota; kingdom Metazoa; phylum Arthropoda; class Merostomata; order Xiphosura; family Limulidae; genus Limulus; species Limulus polyphemus. The sequence goes on from NW_013666685.1 coordinate 249,586, forward strand.
TCTTAAGCATGTATACATTATTTTAAATTTCACAATACATTATTTAAAAATAGTGACTTTTCTAGCATTAGAATTAAGTATAAAGAGAAAAATTCTTATTTCCCCCTTTTCACCAATGATTGGATAGAAGGAATGAACTTTATTTTTCAAATTAGTATTACTATAACTAGTAGTGTATTAGAAAACCTGATATTTCGTATTGTCGTACAAGATTTGGTATCATGTCGTATTGTTATAGAAGGTCTGGTATAACATGGTGCTATGATGGAAGAACACTTTGAAATTTATATTTTCCCGCATACATGCTACTTATTTCACGTTCACCTTTCCTTTTCACTTGAGCCTGTGAGTTTCTACTCAAAAGAAAACACAACATCGAAGGAATTAATCAATAACATCCTTAAAAACTAAATCGCAAATCAATGTCATTTATCTGTAACGTTTCATGGAATTTTTTAATATAATCTGCTAAACTAGAAAATTCGTACTTATTACGACTTCTTTGAGAGACTAGCTTGCAAGGTAGCAGAACTCAGCGCTACCACGTGGTTAATATTAACATATTCTAAAATGTCGAATAATTAACTTGCAATGTAACAAAGCACAGTAGCAATACGTTAATTATTTGCCTATTTTTACACACAGAATGGCCAATTTAAAAAGTAACAAAGGTTCAGTTCGGTATGTTAAAACGATTTGAGCCTCACAACATCGTTATAGCTCATGTCGCCACGCCCAGTCTTGTGCTTTCTGAAACACGTTCATCTTGACATTCGCTCTGTAGTGTATTTTCCATTCCAAAAGATCCAAAGCACACCACACCTCCCTGCTGGCTTTCTATAATCCATCGCGTACGAAGGCGACGGTTTCCCAGTGTCCATTTCAACAATCCGATTGCACAGAAATCAAAGACGCTGCGTTCGACTACATGACATATGTCTTCGTATGGAATAGCATGAAAACCTTTCATTATGCAGCTGCTTGAGGTATGTGACGGTTGAATTGATATGTAGTGAAAACAGCTTATGTTGTTATTAATTTTGCATACCTTTATTTACCATGATCTTTGTGTTTGTACATTCTCATCTGTTACAAAACGCTGTAACTTGTTTCCCACGTCATGGGAACGACTCATTGCAAATGTTTTTCTGGATGGTTCCGGTGTTGAAATTTGATCCATTTTCCTTTGTTTTCCAATGCCATTAATCCAGGGATATCCCCGACTTGAAAATTCTAAATTCCTGATCTGAGAACATGTTTATTGAATACTTTGTGTCTGAAAGGGCTGTTACATAATCTTTCAAAAAACGATCAATTTTCAGTGGTATCACACTAACTACGAAACGTCAAACAATGTCTAAATGTAGTTCGGATATATATGCCGTTCCACCGCGAGTTTTATATCGGCTGTGGTTGTCATTTAACTTGCTGATTGGCATATTCAAAATTACTGAATATAACATACCGAACCCTCTGTATTCTTACGTGAATAATGACAACCTTATAATAAAACAAAGAACAGCGCTATCACTCGGTAGTTCATAGCGTATTTGTACATATGGAATGACTGATCTGCAGTGTTAGAAAGCTATATCACCATCACGCTAAAGTTAATAACTTATTATTACATGTACATTGACGAAAACCCAACTTAACAAAACACAGGACCACCTCAAAATTATTAATGCCCCCCACCCGCCCATTTGCGCAGTTATAAGTCTGAAGGCTTATACCCCTAAAACCTGGGTTTCCAGACCCGTGGTGGGGGCAGCGCAGATATCACACGGTGTAGCTTTGCACGTAACAACAAACACAGAAACAATAATTAATGACCAATACTTATGTATAGATTGATTAACTTATTTGTACTTTATTTTTTTACAGGACCGAAGTGCAAAGTAAAAACAGCTCTAAGATACTATAATTAATATCTTATTCTTAAATTTAGAATGAATGATATTTAAGGCACCAAGGCACACAGGGGATAATGTTTCGTACTGCACATAAACCTATCTGTGAACATTCTGTACAGCGACAGACGCCC
>NW_013666685.1:252483-262407 GCF_000517525.1 Limulus polyphemus
TGAAAGCCGCACGAGATTAAAAACCTTACTGTGAGATCTAAGATATAAACTGAAAAAAGCAATGAGTTATGATTCGTTTCAATTTACAGCTTCGAAGCGATACTCACGATAATTCAAATGAATTTTTAAAGTACCTGAAGTGACACTTGTGACGAATGAAATAAACCTTTGAAAGCTTTGGCCAAACACGATATTGTAAATAAATATTTGGCACATTTTGCGGTTTTGAAATGAAATTTTAAACAACTGAACATTTGGCAGATTTGATGTGACATTAAAGAAAAGTTAAATTAACATTTAGAAACTTTTTTTTTTCTATTAAAGTATTAGGGTTAAGAAATATACATCCAAGATCTCATACTTATGTTGTACTGTAAAACAGTGTTTAGAATATAATACCCAGTTTGTCTAATAACAATTTCAGTGTGTAATGTACACACATACACACGCACACGTATGTAGCATGGATTCCTTGTCTGCAGTAGAAACACAGACTGTCTGCATGAATAACTGGTTTTCTACTCAGAGCAGCATATCTTGCTATTTACTCATATTACATTCTCTTTTCCCTATCACAATTCACTATTATGGAACATTCCATTGTATTCGCATAAAAGGTCGGTAAAGCAGTATGTAGAGGCTACGAATGAAAGGCGCGTTGTACGTGCCAGCATTCTTACTGGCTCGCTTTAAAGTGGCATTTCTTTTTATGACAAATCAGTAAAAATGTGAAAGGTACTTTTCGGAGGTTGTGCTCCTCCAGATTAAAAATGCTTCTACCGTCTTGATTCCACTATTTAAATAGGTTTAAAAAAAAAAAACAATGTTCCATCATGTTTTCTTACATCCATTCAGAAACAGCACAACAAATGATATTTTAGTTATCATATATATATATATATATATACATATGTATATTCTTCAGTGTCTGCAATAATAAAGACCTACTTAAAGATATATATTTTATTTTACTCAAAACAATTTTCTTTGTACTACTGACAAAGGACTGATGATGACTAGCAAATAAGTTGTTGTTTGTTGTTAAGCACAATGCCCCCCAGTAGCACAGCTGTATGTCTGCGGACTTACAACGCTAGAAACCGGGTTTCGATACTCGTAGTGAGCAGAGCACAGATAGCCCATTGTGTAGCTTTGTGCTTAACTTAAAACAAACAATGTTAAGCACAAAGCTTCACAGCATGTAACCTGTGCTTTGCGGGTATCTAAACCCAAAATTTAGCGTTCTAAGCCCTTAGAGTTACCGCTGAGCTTACAAAGAGATTAATGAATGTGTTGTTGACGCAATTAAGTCTGTTTTATGACATTCATATGTGTTGAGATTATAGCAACACTTTGTGCTTCTTCTGACTTTAATACAAGTAGGAGTCGGGTGTGACCTAATAGTTGGACGTGTTGGACTGTGAATCCGAGGATTTCTGACTTGCGTCCCGTCGCTGTAAGAATGGGTTCTACACTTTGGGGCAGTGTGTGCGTTATAAGAGTTAATGCCAATTTCAACTATTCGATTAGAGTAACCCATAAGGCTGACCATTGGTGTTGTTGGCTAGCTGCTTTTCCTTTAGCCTATAAGTTCAAAATTGTGTGTAGCATGCGCGAATATCCAAAATAAACAGCATAAGTTCACAACAAAAACGACCCTAAATTCACATTAATTTTCATTAATACTTGAAAACACTACAGTATAATAACAATGGAATATCATAAGACTATTTTCTTGATAATTTTACGTTTTTTTTATATTCTCACATCCCTGAACCTTAAGAACTACAAAACTATATAATCTTTTTTTTTCAAGGGTAATACCCATCCAGAAGTTTCTTTTAAACCCGAGTTTGCAAAAGAGTATTATTAAACCAACCACAGACTAAGAACGTTCTTTATTAATGTCAGGGTATTAACCCAGAAAGCTATTGAAGCATTAAAAACCAAAGGGCTTAATATTTGCGATAAAAGTCACTTAGACTGAATATTTTTTGAGACTAAGGATTTCAAATCAGAGATGTAACAAAAGTGAAAAAAAAAAACTAATTTGCAATCTAAGTGATTATTAGTATTCGTGTATTATTATGTTGCCCTCTATAACATATACACAACCAAGATTTACATGGGCCCATAATGAGCAGTCCACTCCAAACTAAGCCGATTATGGCCAGATTGACGTCAACACTATTTTAATGCTACAATCAAAACACTTATCACAGCACAATAGTTACAAGTGTGCTATTCACGCATTCCCAATGTGAAACAGAGCATGCGCACGTGACTATACTTGTTGTCATTTTCTAATTTATTTTATTCGTTGCAACTGGTAAAGAGCTTTCCTTGGTTAGTAGGTTATGAGGTTTAGACCCATTTGGCATTATCTTTAACTGTGTATATGATTTGGTATTTATATAGATAGAACTTCAAAAAAGATAATTGCGAGCCATTCTACATGAATAAGTATTGTGCGGAACGTTTTAATTAGACAAGTGCATAATATTTTAGACAACTCACAGAAACACGTGTGTTTATTACTATCTGAGTTCGTTTTATGATGAAGTTCAGATAGTATAACGTGATCTATACTTCAGCAATTTAATGCCAATTAATTGTAAAAGATTATTATTTTTCCCATCTCAAATTCTAATTCGTTTGAATTTTAAATAGTCTAAGTTTTAACAGAATAGTATAATTAACAGAAGAAAAAAACAATCTTTTTTCAGTGTTCTAAATTACATGAAGGAAAAAAAAAACTCACGTATCGTGCAAACCTTGTAAGGTTATCGTACATTCATGAACACGGATTTGTCACGAGGCGCGTGTGGTGTTAGTTAAGACGAGCGCGTGCAACCGGCAGAACGCGCGGGAAGTATTATTCCAGATGTCGCAGAGACGCGGGAATCAATGCTAATCAAATCGCGTGACCGACCCTTCAAAGCAAGTTCTAGAAGAAGTATATCGATCAGGAGCATATTACGTTTCCTCATTAGTTATCCCAGCGTAAGAACAAATCTTTCAGATTCCGGAAGGGATATGACTGTAGTAGGCAGGAAGTTTTATTAAGAGTGGGGGGGTTCATTTCCTGCACGAAAAAAAAACAAAAACACACACATATACAAAAAATAGTCAAAGATATCGTAGTTGTGTTTAACTACAGCAGATATGCAGTATAGAAAAGAATGACTAACGAAATAATTGAATGCAGAACAATAAATGACAGCCATTTCATATAGTCCAAATGAAATTACTACTCTTTTTATCGACTTAGTATATTAAACAAACGCCGGAACACAAATATTTTCATTTGATAAATATTACAACTGCACTGAAATACATTAATTTAGTAAATTCCAGGATAATTAGAGTAAAGAGTACCAGAAACTCAAGCACAATTATCTAGTTTCATAAAATAGAATGAAAAAAACCCAAATCCAGTGATATTATCCACAACTAGCTCTCCTACAAAACAAGGTATAAATGATCAATTTACTAGCTACAGTTACTGTGACACTGTATGGTAAACACAGTAAAAATTGTGTTGTGTGTAGTGACGAGACTGTCACATAAACTATGTTTAATAGAGCGGGAACTTTTACATTACCGGTCTAACTGTATATTACTCTGAATAACTTTATCTTGTTAAGCGCAAAGCTACACAATGAGCTATGTGTGCTGTGCCCACCACGGGTGTCGAAGCCCAGTTTTTAACGTTATATGCCTTCAGACGTACCGCTCAGCCACTAGGGGCACTGTGTGTTGTTTGTTTGTAGTTAAGCACAAAGATACACAATGGGCTATCTGTGCTCTGCCCACCACGGGTATCGAACCCTGGTTTCTAGCGTTGTAAGTCTGCAGACATGCCGCTGAGCAACTAGGGGTAATGTGTATAACAATTGCATAAAACTGTTACTCAAGTATTTTCAACTAAACCGACGTACTTCCAGTTTAAGGGTTTTATATTCGATACTATTTTTCTCCGTATTAAGTTGGGGTCAATGATTAATTTTTCCAAGTTTTGTTACTTTTTTTACTTAACCACTTTGTCTTAGGAAATCTAACGTATTATCTATGACTGCAAACAAAAACTAACAAACTGCTTTAAAAGTACGTAGTTAACCCATCTCTCATAATTTTAACTAGTTATTTTTTTCACGTTTTTTCCTGAGGGGTCAGCGGTAAGCTTACAAAGTCACAATGCTAAAACACGGGGTTCGATTTCTCGCAATAGGTAAACCGCAGATAGCATTTTTTTTCTTTGATAGATTGTTTAGGCAGAGTATTTGTGATGAAACTAAGTTGGATGGACGGCAACTGCCTCTTATAGAAACACAAGTGTAAAGGACGGCGTTTCGAAAGTCTTCCCCTTTCGTCATATTTCACATAGCGAAATTTGGAATTGCAGAGAAAACTCGTGAAAAATAAAACAACAAGCCAGGATGAGGGGCATGCCCCCCTCCGGGTACTAATGTATTTACAAGGAAGTGAAAGGCTCACTACTACGTTAACAGGAAGGCAAGATAATATTTTGATACTAAACATCACGCGCAGTTTATAGCGCTTGCTCTACTTGAAGTAATACAACGTTGAAACAACGGTGTGAAGTTTTTTTTTGGTTGTTGTTTTTTTGTTTATTGCTTTAAACGTATTGAAACGTTTTATTTATAATTTAGCACTTAAGGGGGGATTGTTGTGACTACCCATATGTATTTAGGCACTGTCATAATGAACAGTTCCAAAATGAAAGAGCGCCGATCTCAATAAACGTTCTGACTCATACCGTGATTCACGGCAATAATTTACTGATAATGTGGCATAAAGTCAGCTAAAAATTAATTGATAACGAAAAGAGCGAGGAGAAGGGAGAAGCGGTTATTGGTTAAACAACTTCCGCTTATTCTCTCGGTTAATGAAACAATTTCAAGGGAAAATGTTCATCTGTGATTAAACTTTGGCTGACAAAGATTGAATATATTTTATTACAAACAGACCACTCGGTGGGAGTACGTGAAACGTATTAAACTGTAGACGCAATGTAAATATGAAATAGACAACATTTCAGCCAATCACGAAAACACTTCGTGAATAGCGTGGAAAGGAGTGTCATTAGACTTCATCGTTTGCCACTTAGCAGTTTATTACAATCATTGCTTTTAATCACAATGAACCGAGATCTGATAATTATTCTAATGAAATCCAACAGACTGATGTTAAGTGTTCTTACACGTACAAACACAGTTTAGATGATAAAACACAATGATTTTAATATTAAATTTCACAGAAGGCCTTTATTATAAAACTCCTGCCCCATATATTGCATGTTCTTTAATTTTAAGTTTTTAATTTCGTCGAGCATGACGTTTTACATACAACACATCGTATTATTTAACATTGTCGAGTTCCCCAGCGGTATATTTACGAACTTACAACGGTAAAATCCAGGGTTGGTCCCCCATGCTGTACAAGAGCACAGATGGTTGGTCCATTGTGTGGCTTTGAGCTGAAACAAACACATCCTTTTTCGAAAACATCCTATGCAATAGTCTACAATATAAAACATACTATAGTAAACCGAAACATTTCATTATGAATGTCGTCCTGTGCAATAGTTTACACTTTACAATATAAAACATACTACAGTAAACCGTAACATTTCATTATGAATGTCGTCCTCTGCAATAGTTTACACTTTACACAATAAAACATACTATAGTAAACCGAAACATTTCATTATGAATGTCGTCCTGTGCAATAGTTTACACTTTACACTATAAAACATACTATAGTAAACCGTAAAATTGCATCATTCTGAATGTCGTTTCGGAGGAGGAAAATACAGGATGTACAAAAAATGAAGCATCAAATACAATTGCGTATATGGAGAGTATAAAATCCTTACAAAAACACTTAAAAAAAGAAAAATCACGAAGTTTGTGTGTGTGTGTGGTTTTGGGGTGTTATTTGATTACTTCAAGTAATGATCAATAATCACAAGGTGATGGAAACTATCTATGCGATACTTACCCATGGTTTATCCTGCATATACTGGAGCATAATTATAGTAAATTAGTATAGCCAGATTGTACATAACTGTAACACTAATTTATTTCCAATATGCAAATATTCTTGAGTGTTCGTAAGAAAAACCGAAAAACATTTCAAAATATATAAAATAATGTTGGTATAATATACATATTTTCTCTTATCACCAAAGTTTCAAGTAAACATAAAACCATTCTACTATTCGAATTGTCACTTCTCACCGAGTTAAACCAGTTTCGGAAATTTTCATCCCTCCCATTAACCCTGGCTAATAACAAATCGGAAAAAATAGGCCTTTTATAGTGGTGGTGGTCTGTAAGTTATACATGCGGTGTTCGAGCTGTCTTCTACTCTTCGCGGTGAACTTGTTATAGGTATTTGGAGAATTTGTACGATCGATGCTACTAATGTATTCTTCCGGACTATACAGTCTGTTTAAAATGATGTATTCCCACCCTCCCCCATCACCCCTCACGAGTAACCTGATGAGAGTTGGAATTCCGCGAAATCGATCCAGCTCAGTGACAAGTGGTAACTCGAACGGTAAACCGGACTTCACGTTCTCGTCGAAATTTACAATTTTGGTGATGAGCGAAAATAATATATTATCTTAGACAGCTTGTCTGCCGAATAATCCAGAAGAAAACGTTAGTGGCGTTTCTGCTACGTCTTCTTCAAATATACCCACTAGATGTACTTGCGTAGGGTCCCCGAAAGTGTTCTCTTTCATAAGTAAATAGAAACAAAATTAAGATTAACAATTTTTTTTCTTTTGAAGTTCATATGTCATGCTGTGTTGTAGTCTACAAAGCGCTTAATTCTTCTCGTGATTCATGGCATGTGCACGTTTTACTGACGTCACGACAGCACAAATTGCAACGTTAAGCGTTCGTTATGCACTGTAATTTTAGTGTCTACTGACTGACCGTAGACACACTACTGTATAGTGGTGCAACGGGTGACCCCTCCAGGCGGTCCCCTTTCGGGGAAATAATATATAGGTTCACTGTGGTGAATAAAAGACAGCTCAAACAACATGCAGACAATGTCATTATAACGATATAAAATCAAACGTAAAAGCCCTTCTACAGACTAGAATGAAACGTCAGAGGAAGAAGCTTAATTATAATACACTTGTAATTTTTCAGTATTTACTGGAAGAAACAATTTTTTGGTTATATAATACCTATAAAAAATTAATATAATACATTACGTTGGACACTAGGGGATATATGTATTCATATTCAATACATTTTACACATGAAGAGGATAAAAAAATCACATTATAGAGCCTCTCAAAACACAGAAATCTTAGCAGGCCCATTTCGAGTTTGCAGCTTGAAAGACTTAGGCTTTCATGCTTAAGGCTACGACCCTGCGTCATTGTATTAAAGTTGACTTTAACAAAAGCTGTTTTACAGATCGTATTATGTATCATATATAACATATCATATACATTTCAGTAGACCATTAAATGCTTTGAAATAATAAAATATGTGATAATTCACATTTTTGTAAATGACAGCAAATAATTTGTCTGTTTGTGTTGACTATACACTCATTTGTCCAATGAGGAAATATAATACTTAAAAATCTGATCCATGTCATACAGTGTGTTTCATGTTCTCATAGCAAGTGATGTATGTCTAAAAGGTCTGCGAAAAACTATATTTAACAACATAAAGTATATTCTTTTAAAAAGCATACTAAAAATTACTTACCGTATTAAGCTATTGATATAAATATATTTTAAGCCTACATATCACAAAACAAGTTCTGTTATCCTGTTATATTTCAACAGTATTCCGCATCAGGTAATACTATTAACGTTTAATTTTGAAACAAATAAATATAGCTTATAAATTTCTATGAATGAAGACTTACCTCATAAACCAAAATTTTGGCTTGTTGATAGAAAGCTTCAAGAGTGACGTTATAACGGAGTTCTCTTATACTCGGCGCAAAATATCTGGAAACACAAAAGATATGAAAAACATAACTTAAAGCTAGAGCAGTCATTAAATCCTTGTTATAATGCTCACCTTATTGATTTCCATATCTTGTCACACATATATATATAAAATATAATATATATATATCTATTATAAAAAAAATCTACAAGACAAATTTCTTAACAGAAAGATAAGAATACATATTCTGAAAGAAAAACTCTTTACCCTTATGGATTAAATCAGAACTTTCAAAATCAAACTGCTGAACTTATAAGTAAAGATTCCTGTATCAGAAATATATTTCAAATAAAAATTTGTAGAAATAAACAAAATAAAAATAGGGGTAAAGGTAAAAACAGAAAAAAATGGATTGATTTTTAAAGTTTTTGTAAAAATTTGGATTCTGTACTTCACAGATCTGTTAATCTGGTGAAAAATCTATAATAAAACAACTAAGTATTTGAATTAACAAAAGCACAACTCAAATATCTGTCCAAATAATTGTTAAATTTTGAGTTTAAAAATATCTATGTTAAAGACTTAATTATAGATCTAATTAAATTTAGGTTAAAATTGAATCGTATATCTATACTCTCTTCAGTAAAGAAAAAAGAGAAATCTTATATAGTAATTGATTTTAAACAAAGTTTATGATGATTTATATTTACCTTCCCTGATCCATAAAAGTATTCAAGAAGGTATTTCTCCAAAATATCGTTTCAACCGATAGTCAGTTTTAAATATAATAAACCTATAGGACCTCTTCTCTTTAACTATAAAATATTCGTTGAAAAATTTAATCAAATAGAAGTTGACAATTTACATTGTAACTGTAATAAGTGTTTTTAATAAATATTTTTCATAATCATATAGTTACAGGAAATTTAAAAGTTGTTAAAGATAAAGAATTACAATCAATATTAATGAAAGGTACTAAATATAGAATTTTCAAACGCACAAAAAATGTGAAATCTTAAAGGACTTAAAAAAATATGTTGATGATTATATTTTTAAAATAAGTAAAGAATCCTATTATCCACCATGTTTTTTTACTGGAAATTATATTCTATTAATTCTATAAAGAATCGAATAAGAACGTTAAACTTATCTCGATACAAATTAGATATTTCTTTCAATAAATAAAATGAAATAAATTCAAAATCAATTCGTTATTACCCCGATTGATAAAGCTGGTTGTAATTTTGGTTTTGTGTGTAAAAATTATACGCACAAATTTTACTTAATGAAATTAATACTACAAGTACTAATACTAAAAGTACTTCAAAGAAAAATAATGTTATTACTGATTTAAAGAAGGCTATTAAAAATGGAACATCCATACAGATTATTTTTGCACGAATTTACCATTTTTATATGCAATTCCAAAATTCCATAAAAATCCTGTGAAATTCAGAGTTATTACTAATTCTTTAAATACAGTCATTAAATCTGTTTCCATAGTGCTTAACAATATTCTAGATGTCTTGTTTGGAAAAATAAAAACAGTCTTCAAATAACCAGAATGATTATTTTTGGATTATTAAAAACAACATTCCAGTTTTGGAATGTTTAAATATTTTAAATTCTTCAAAACTGACAGTTCTATTTTTACATATGACTTTACTACATTGTATACTAAAATAGACCTAAAAGATTTAATCAGGGTTTTTAATGATTAGTTTGATAACTTTATAAATAATGAAATAACTATACCCAAATTTAAATTTACTAGAATTCAATATAAAAATATACTCCATTTCTGCATTTATAACAGTTATATTGTTTTTAACGAACAAGTATATAAGCAAACGGTGGGTTTTCTAATGGGAACGAGCTTTTCTTCAAATATGACCAACCTGTATCTGTTCTTTTATTAAAAATCATGTATGAAGCAGACTTTAAATCCTAACTTATACATTTACGCTTTCCG
>NW_013666685.1:263407-289800 GCF_000517525.1 Limulus polyphemus
CTAATAATAATAACGAGGTCCATGCTAATTATTTAGATTTGGACATTACTTTTATAGAAGGTACAGTGCGGTTAACAATTTTTGATAAAAGAAAATAATTTAATTTTCCCATTCTTGTTCTACCCACACCTAATAGTGTTATTCCGTGTATCATGTTAAGAGGTATAATTATATCTTGACTAAAACGGTTCTTAATAGTCTGTAATAACTATATATATTTTTTATGGATAGTGTTTTATTATTAAAAAATAAACTGAAAGATAACGCTATAAAGACAGGCAATTGAAGAAATACCTTACTTTAATTATTAATAAATACCAAAATATTTTAGAAACTAAACTGTCGATTAAGGAAAATATCTTGTAAAAATAAATAAAATAAAGAGGGAGTTAGTTACTTTAGCTTATAAGTAGCTAATAGCAATTTTTCAAGTAATTTTATTCAGTATAACCGGGACGGAAATACTAACTTCAAGGTGCTGGGCTTGTCTCGGCGTTCTCGAGTTATACTTGAATAACTCTTCAGGTAGGGTGAATAGTTCTATTTCATATCTTATAGTTCTATTCTACATCTCATAGTTCTATTCTACATCTCATAGTTCTATTCAACATCTCATAGTTCTATTCTACATCTTATAGTTCTATTTAGTTCTTTTCTACATCTTATAGTTCTATTTAGTTCTTTTCTACATCTTATAGTTCTGAGTACAAAGCTGAGTGCTTACACCCACAACGTCTCAGCTTCTACTGTCTTTCACTGTCTATAGCCAGTTGTGGGAAGTCAGTTACCCTTAAATTTCTTAAAGTAGGAATGAATTAAAATGAAGCCACTCTAATATTTCTACTAATTAAACTCCCAACCTCCACCCTTACAAAAATATATTAAACAGAACTATAAAATATTGAATAGACCTAAATAGAACTGTACGATATTGGATAGAACTAAACAGAACTATAAGATGTAGAAAAGAACTAAATTTATTTGATTGATTTTTTATGATTTTCATTACGGCTGACTAGATTGACATCGGCGTTTGGATATTATCTAATAGATAGGATATCCTCAACGCATTTGTATGCTATTACCACAGACATTATCCGTTATGACAATAAGTTGACAACCTGGACTAATAACGGTGGTGCGATAATTAATTCATTATTGTTTTACAGTGCTGATTTAATCGCCTATTAACAATTAATGTCATTAATAGCTTGAGAGAGATACATACATACATATACACACATACATATATACATACATATACAAGTTATAGATAAAGAAAACCTAGTTCAAGTGCATGCGCACAATAGCAGTAAAATAGATGGATACGATATTCATTTCTGTCTAGTAGATTGTAATATACAAACTAACATAAATAAATCAAAGGGTTATTTAAAGTTTTAGAAAGCGAAAACCTCATCTAACAAACAAAAACAAACACAAGGAAAATAACAGAAACAGAGAAACAAAAATAATATACACAATAAAGAATATTACAGAAACAAAGAAATAAACAAACAAATAATAATCTATACAACAAGGAATATGGTAGAAACAAAGAAATAAACAAAAGAAAATAATTACACAACAAGTTGGCAGGAACAAAAAATTAAAAATTTCTTAATTGTTTATTGTTTGCTGAAATCTTTGAACATTAGTTTTCTCCCAAAATGCATGATAGAAACTAGTTAATAATATATAAAGTAACTAATTGATAATTCGACTTAAGTCAACGTATAGATTACTATGACAATGACTGATATCCTATTGCCACAATAATTTTCGGAAAAAAAAATCATATGTAATAGTGTACAAAACCCACAAAAGGAAACCGTAAAAATGAATCATTATGAACGTCTTCTAAAAGAGGAAATACAGGATGTACAAAAGTGAAGCATCGTCATATACCACTGTGTATACGAGACTATAGAAATATTGTAATGAATTTGTTATGATATATTTATTTTAATGTCGACGTTTGTTCAGATAAAATTTATATTTAGAAACATGCATAGCTTATACTGTTAAATATGTATTGCAAAACTCCCGCCTATTCTCCAAAGTTGTAGAAGATTCTCGAGAGTAAGAATCAACAATATATGTATGTACGTAAACGCTTAAATGTAGCTTTGTATTGTTACGTAATCTGAATTTTCTAGAAAGCCTCCACGCGCCTATAAATATAACCAACACGACGCGCCAAAAAAAGAGTATCTATTATTAGTTTGCTATATTCAGTGTGCTATAAACTTCGGAAGCTATAACTGTGATTGTTATAATGCTTATCAATCGGAAAACTTCAGATATTTGACCAGGAGCATTTACAAAGTTCGAACATTACAACTCATTTAACTTCAATGGATTTTCATCGGACATTAGTATTTTTACAAAAACATTACATAACGTCATGGTGGAAAACTCTGCGTGTGTGTCTGGTAAATAACGAAGGACAAAGCTAGCTAGCTCCCTGTTATTGTTAAGTGAATTATACCTACGTCAACTCGTAATCAATTCGCTCATTGTGAACCCCTGATAAAATATCGAAGAAGGTCAGACTAGAAACAAAATTTTATATTGCTTGTAAGTTTCTAAAACTTTTGTATATAAATCATTGCTCGTAATAACTATTTGTAATAACTGTTATTGTAAATTGTATTGTTGTGTATATATTAAAACGTATTTGTGTTAAAAAAGAAAACTGTGTGTATCAATCTTGTTGGCAAATATGATAAACTGTAAAAAAAGTCTATGGCATAAGTGAAGTAATTAAATAACACTCCAAAAAATATACGAGTGCACTTCGTTATTATATATTTTTAAATAGTTTTGTAAGTATTGTTACATATTAGAATTTCAAACGGTCTGAAACCGAGTTAACTGATAAATTTAAATTTAGTAGTTAAATTTGTACTTTGGATTTAGCAGTTATGTAAAAGCCGATATATAGTCACACACTATTTGCTAAATAGAGATAGTGTGCTTTATCAAAAGGTCTTTTTCACGCACACTATTTGCTAAATTGAGATAGTGTGCTTTATCAAAAGGTCTTTTTTCACGCACACTATTTGCTAAATTGAGATAGTGTGCTTTATCAATGGTCTTTTTTCACGCACAATATGTGCTAAAATGAGATAGTGTGCTTTATCAAAAGGTAGATCAGTTGTAGAATATAGTTTCAAGCTCAACTTCAAAGACGTGGGAATCTACTGGCTTAGTCGGACTATATAGTCCGACTACAATTTGGACTTTTTATGCATATCTGTTCCTGGGTTAAGCATTACCACCACAAAATAACCTTGCCCTACTCCATTACAACCACGTATAAACACACGCACACTTGTATGTGTAACCTTACTTATATTTTATTGCTTTCTAAGCCTATGAGCTCAAACGAAATTATGAGATTATTTTCGACTGAAGGTAAATCAGTTTATTTATAATTTATTCATAATTTTCCAATTTTTTATCCATAATTTGGATTCGTAAGTGAAAATGTGTTAAGCCTTTCTCTGCCAAGTTTGCTAGACATCTTTTCCAGCGCTATTATTTATCTCTAGATAATCGATATTAATACCAAAAGGCATTTTTCAAAATGTCATTATTTATCCGAAACTGATAGACTTTGAGTAATCTCAAACGTGGTACGAAATTTTAAACCCGCGTAGTGCTCCAAAGGGGGGCATGTGTTCATGGCAGACAAAAGAGTCAACATTAGCTTTGTCATTATATATTTATTATTAAGTGTCTTTTAAAGATGTATCAAATGTTTCTGATAAAAATTCAGTTGAGTCATTATGAGGTAAAGCAGTGTAAAAAATATTATAGTTAAAACAATGAAGTGTTGATTGTACTTTATCACAATGAACATCAAGTTGTTTCCGTTAGCGGATACACTTTATCACAATGAACGTTACGTTGTTTCCGTTAGTGGATACACCTTATCGCAATGAACGTTACGTTGTTTCCGTTAGTGGTTATACTTTATCACAATGAACATCACGTTGTTTTCGTTAGTGGTTATACTTTATCACAATAAACATCACGTTGTTTCCGTTAGTGGATATACTTTATCACAATTAACGTTACGTTATTTTCGTTAGTGGTTATACTTTATCACAATTAACGTTACGTTGTTTCCGTTAGTGGTTATACTTTATCACAACGTCACGTTGTTTCAGTTAGTGGTTATACTTTATCACAATAAACATCACGTTGTTTCCGTTAGTGGATATACTTTATCACAATTAACGTTACGTTGTTTCCGTTAGTGGTTATATTTTATCATAACGTTACGTTGTTTCAGTTAGTGGTTATACTTCATCACAATTAACGTTAGCTGTCGGATTAAAGGTTTCTGAAGTAAAAGTCATTAAAATGTTTTATTTCAATAGCCAGTATTTCAATTAAAGCTTTCAGTTACTGTCGATAATCTCTTAGGATTGTTCTTATTTGAACAATAAAAAATATCACATGAATCAAACAGACGTTATCAAACAAATTAAACTATCAACCACACACACATATAAGCAGTAAAATAATTTGTTTGTTTCAGAAGTTTACGCAAAGCTCTACAGTTATAAGGACCAACTACACATAGACTCTCTACTAGTCATAGACTAGAGGAAAGGTAACTTATCAACAGCACCAACTGACAACTCTTGTCTGGGCGAATAATGGCACTTGACCGTCATTTCTATATTGAATAGTGCACCTACTTACCAAAGTGCGGAGCGCATTTTTGCAGCAAGGGTCGCAAGTCATGAATCCTTGAACTTACGATCTGGGTATGCTAACTCTTGGGCCACTCCCGTCGCCGTTTAAACATATAACTTAAAATTGTATAAGCTAAACAAGTCGAACTCTGTTTCATAGTAACACCTATAACACAGAAATAAGTCAATTAAGGGTGTAATAATGCAAAATGTCTCCATTTGTTGAGATAGTAGTCAATACTGTTATTAGAATTAATACTTTAATGCTTTTTACAACATGGTCTTTGAGTCGAAATTTTCAACTACGTTATTTTGGTGATTTGAGTTTTAGTAGAACAAGAGTACCTATATTTCAAAGTTCATACAAAATTTTATTTCATACAAAAAGTTGAAAATAGCCCACTAATATAAAACATAAAATCCCTAAACAGAAAACGATTAAATCCCATAGTTTCCCGTAGATCGGTCATAAATTTCTCCCAAAGTTTTTAAAAAAAATACCACAAAGAAAAAGTAAAAACTTAGCTTGAAAACTATATAAACAAATGATACGTAGAAAAATATCACGGTTGAAACTGAGCTGTAGGAAACATAAAAATAAATATCTCTTCACGTAACGAGCGTAAGTAATAGATAGCAGAAGCAGTAAACATTCAAGTTGTAATTCAAAATAAATTTTCGAAATAAGTAATATATCATAAAATTATATAAAAAAAAACCGGAACTCCTCTAGTTATATTTTTGACTAAACATTAATGAAACGTTTAATGAAATTAAATCAGTCTGTACACGACAGTCATGGGTTTAAAATGACCGGGCCCGTACGCAGAATGTTTGAAAGGGGATGTTCTAATTTGCGAGATCAAAAGCCAACACATATCGTGCGAAGCAAAATCAGCATGCAAAGCATACTAATGGTACGGGCGTCTGGGGCCATGCCCCGAGAAATGTGTAAAAAAATAGGTGCTAAGAGACCTGGAAGCAATTTTACATGAAATATAGCTTAAACAAGTGCATGGTTGTTCACATAAAATCCACAAACGTCCAATGAAAAGTCGACAAATCATCATTCTGTTGTAACACTGCATGGGGAGCTAGACTTAAATTGGCATAAATATGTAAGTTTTATTATAGTAAAGTACTATACTATCTGCATGCAGAATAGTTATTAATTGTTAAATTATATTACTAATTTAAACAACTCTGTACAACAATAGTATATTAGTTATTTCAATCATTGGCTATCATATACTTACATGTATGCACTACTGAAATAACTTGTTAATATGCCCCGATCTTCTGAGGTGCTTTTCCATAAATAACTTACATTTATTTTCTGGATACAACTGTGATAACCACCAGTGTAACGAACATTTGTATATAGGTTTGTCTTGTTTTAATATATTATTTTAAAACAAGTAGACTATGTTGCTGTTTGTTTATTTTTGAAGTTTATCGACAACAAGCCACCAACACCTACTGTAAAGAATCCTGCCTACAAAATCTGATAGTAGCAATACGGCTTCGGTCTTCTAATTACAAAGTGTCAACAGAAGCCATTGCATGCAAATATTTCAAACCAAAATATGCTAAAGCTTTATCAGAAGAATGAAGACTATGTAGAAAACGTTTAATACAATAAGCAGCTGCGCTATAACTATATAAGCATAATTCTTTTACATCACAAAAGTAGGGGTTTTAGGCCTAACCCCTCCCCCCACTGCGTACGTGCGTGATTTCTATTATTTTTGTACCCTGATTTCTGAGTTTGTTCATTTATTTGGTAACGACCCCTACATTAAAAGTAATTCTCGCGAATGTCAAACTATCTTTACAAAAATAATGAAGTTTAACCCAAATACGAAGACATAGGGCCAAGTAGCAAGTCGCCAGCAGAAAAAAAAAATTATTTCAAAGTAATAACACAATCACGAAAATTTTTAAGTATGGCTCAAGCCTTTTTTGTTATTAATTAGTAAACATTTATGTTTCGAAAATTTGTTATTAGCTGACTGTCCAATTACTTTTCCACATATATAAATATCCAAAATAACATGTTGCCGTAATCATGTGTTCTCCTTTACGGCTATTTATTTTCAATACAATACTTATAAATTTTTGAGTAAATAAAAATATTAGAGTATAAAATCAATCCGGGAAGTATATACTTTGATCATACCCCCAAACACAGGGTATCAAGAGATATTCTTATCCATTTGGAGCTTGTAATAACATTAGTTTTATTAAGCACGTGATCTCTTTTACGCATATATCTAGTGTAGATACTTAGATTATGTCATTTTGTTATAGCGTTATACACAATAGCCAAAACATTTATTGTTATCAATAACTGATAGGGTAAGAGTAAATTGCATTCTTCAATAAAAATCACTGAACATGAAAATGCGTGAACTCCTTTACGTGTTCTCCTTTACTTCAGTTTTGCTTCAGAGGGGAATGCATAATGCATAATCATGTGCAGGTGATTAGGGTAGGTGTATTTGAAATGTATTAGTTACAAATCAACTCATTTTCCTGCAATAAAAGTCCCTGAAAGTGAGATTACATAACGGGTGTGTATCTCTTTAACTGTATAACTAACATTCAAATGGTGTGAGTGGTGGTAGTTTTTAGTTTAAATGACTGATAAATTACAAAGCTAAATCTGTGAGCGATAATTAGGAGTCTATTTATAAAAAAACAACAGATAATTGGGAACATGGTGAGATGCATGTAAAGGAGTTCACAGAATGGGTGAAAAAAAGATCACCATTTTAATTCAACTCTATACTTTGTACTTCTTAGTATAATGCCACATTATAATAAAATATGATCTGTGGAAGTAGTCTAATACAAAATAACTATTCTTATTAGCCTTCTATACTGGATTTACTGTAGATATGTAAAGGAGATTACATTAATTTCACATCTGTCTTTCCTAATATACAGAAGTGGTATGCATTTCGGTGATGGGTTTCATATTTGTATTTTTAGAATGGATGGTAAACAAAGTCGGTAGCTGAAATATTACCACAGAACAAAGGCAGCATAAGGGAAAACCTTCTTAAAATTTGTTTGCTTTTTGCCTTTTCATTCTAGGTACAATGTAATCTGGTAAAGGAGAACACATGTCTAAAACAGTAGTCATCTTCGTAGAGGTAGAAAAAATATGACAGAATGTAGCCCGAGTGCTCGATTTTTGGCACAATGTTTTTCAGTAGTTATATTTTCAAGATCTTTATAAGACATATTTATAGGAGAAGATATTTTTCAACATTGTTCAGTTGAAAAATGGACATTTAAAAAAGCCTGGCCCTAAAGTGTTAACACTTGTTGGTAGGTTAGTAGCCCAGCTTTTCAATCCTAATAACGTTGTTAAAAACTATTAATTTACCTAATTAATATATTTTTTAGATTTATTATTCAAGTTTTTTAAGAGAGAAAACACTTTCAAAATTGGTTGGATTCTTCAAAACTAAATCATTAATTAGTATATTGGTTTATTTGTCTGACGTTCGATCAGTTTACTGCCTTGACAGTATTTAAATATTTCTACCTGTTTATCGACAGATGATTTCACTAAACCTTAACCACATTCAACACAAGTAAAAGATAACAATAAAAGAAGATGTTTTCAAAACTTCTATATAATGAGGCTTCTTGTCTTTGTTTTTATGTCAGTTTATAAACAATTTCGTTTATCTTTAATCTAAGACATGTCTATAACACATAAGAAAATCCCATATTTTTACCTAAATTCTCAAGGTGATCCCAATTATTCACATTAAATTAGGCAACACCTTAGGCCTAATTTTTTCATTTAGCTTCATGAAACGTCTGTCATATAAAAGCATAAATATAAAAACTGTAGTTCCAGACAAATATGTTAACGATAATAAATCCTTTGTTCATATCAAAATATTTAGCAATTAACTGCGCTTACCTTTTATCTCCACTGCTTTATATGTTACACTACAAAGTTGAACGAAAATAACTATCACTTGTTTTGATCCACAAAATCAACTATGGGGGAAAATGTGCTTAAGGGTCCTTCTGTTCACATTACCACTGTGGTAAGATGATGATTTCACCAGCATATAAATGCTTGTGGTTAAAAAAAAAAAGACAAAAAAAAAACAACAACTGACGTTTCGGTTGCTTATGATGCTGTCTGTGTATTTCCTGACAAATGTTCCCATAATATGACTCTGAGTGAATAAAATACGTAAATTAGTTAGTCACTTCCCGATTCATAGGTTTTGTTTGTTACGAAATGGGATTCTCAATATTTAGGATAACAACTGTTACTGACCGTGTGAACAAACGTACTTGCCAGATTGAAAAGTAAATAAATAATGCAACACTGGTTTCACTTGAATTACTGTAACAATTTAAATGGTACTAATTAATTAAATGTAATAATAATATTTTATTTCACAGAGAATGTTGGGTACATCTACATTTCCTATATTTTTTTATCAAGATATTTTGATCAAACAAGTTCCCGGAACTTATTAGAATTTCAGACTTACAGTGCATAAGTTTTGGAGCTGGTGGTGGTGGTGCATAAGTGAACTTTTATGCAGTGATTGTAGAAAAAAAATTACAAACGATTTGGCAATTTAACTACGAAATTATTTTGAGCCCCGAAACATAGTCTTCAAACATTCATATCTGCAGATAGACAAAACTATATATGCCTTCCTGAACATAAGCGACCCTCAGAATGCCAGTCAAGTGCTGTAACCAATATATACCCAACTCCACGTTTCACAAAATGATTCCTTTGTCTTGGCTCTTTGATGTAGCACAAATACTCCCTATCGTCTAGGCTGTAGAATGAGTTTAGTACTTTTACCCAGAATTAACATTAAAAGTACCGAGAACGCGCCATTATTTTCAAACATCGCATATTTTCTTTGATTCGTAACTGTACTGATTGAAAGGAAATCGAACTTCTCTAGAGCTGTGGATTCTACAAATATGCCGAACTGTATATATATGTTTAATTTCTGTTGTGCATATTGGTGTAAAAAAGACATCTTAATGCTAGTAATCAATGACCTTATAACATCAAGTCTTATTTAATTTGGCACTCAACTTTTCGTTTTACAGCTTCTCCAGAAGCGTTCCACTACGGTTTGTGTTTTAGTGAAACACTCCTGAAGGTGTAAAGTGAAACGTTGAGTGCCTAATGAACGAAAAATATCAAATGTGGTGTTTATAAGGTCGTTTATTACTAGTACTAAAATGTGTATATGTTTAGTTTATGTTCATTGTTCCGTGGCAGTTCCATGAAATACAACCCTGAGAAAACGGAAATTATGTGTGTTTCTTCCGGTTGAACTTCCCTGTGAAGCTTACAATAAGACGTCAGTTATGGGTGCATCCACAGTCTCAATTCTTTCTCATGTGAGCTAAAAACTTAACCTAGTGTTTCACTTATCCTGCAATAATTACATAACGAAAAACTTCATCATGGAAAAGAAAATTTATTCTTTTAAAGGCTAATTTTTCTCGCTCTACTAGAACAATATTTACAACTTATCTTAAAGAAGCAAAGAAAAGTAAAATACGTTAATTGTAAGCCAATCTAAACTTCCGACATATATCGCTCTACTAGAACAATAAATACAACTTATCTTAAAGAAGCAAAGAAAAGTAAAATACGTTAATTGTAAGCCAATCTAAACTTCCGACACATAATAGTGTTCGAACATCAAAATCAAAGCACTATCATTCCACATATTTTCATCGATTCAAAGAAGTTTTTAGCTTGGCTTTGTTTGCTCTGGATTTTTATGCTGATTTTTCTGGCCCAACGATCTGATTTACACTGTCATTAGTATGATACTTGTTTTGAAACATCAAACTAACAATTGCACAAAATCTGTCTTTTTTCCTAAAGACAGTACACAAATGTTATTACTTTCGATTAAGCTGTCATTGCTCTAACTTACATTCAAATTGAATGTACTTAAATTTAATTCTTCAAATTTATTTGCGACAAAATGTTTTGGAAACATGCAGGCATACTAAAAGTTTTTTACCTCATTTACTAAATTGTATTCTTAAGTTCACATAAAATGTTTCAAACTTGTCGTACATATAAGCATGGGTAAAATTGCGGGGGGCAAAGGAGAGCACTTGCACCCACTTTTTTTCTATAGTATACACACGACATTCACAATAATTTTGGTCCTATATCTCGCCAATGCACATAAAAAATTGGTCAAAGAAGTACCTAAATTTATTTCACCGTGTCCCCCGTGGGTCAGTGGTAAGTTTAACGATTTGCAACGCTAAAACCCGGGGTCCGATTCCTCGCGGTGGACAGAGCACATATGGCCTATTAGGGAGTTTTGTGATAGAATAAACAAACAAACAACCATTTCCCCCATAAGTACCTATTGTTCTGGGTCATCCACCTGATCAGGCGATATCTTGAAATTACAACCTCCTTATTTTTCGATGGTTAATGACTATCAGTGACGTAGATAGTTCACGCGCCCTGAGAAAGAATGACATTATTGTTTCATATATAGAGCTATATTTTCTCATTCTGGTACAATTATTGAAACAGATTTGCACCAACATCCAACAGATCACTTTCAGTCTCCAGTAAGTGTAGGTTGGCCCTGTGATAGAGATCTAGATTTTTGAAGCTAGTGAGCCGGTTCGAGTCCATGTGATACTATAAAATATTCTCCGCAATTTAAGCCACGGATGAATTATAACAGTGACAGTCAATCTCTTAACATGGATGGTAAGGTGCTGCTGACTAACTGCCTTTTATCAGTAATTCAAATTAAGGAAGGCAGTTTTACAATAAAAACAAATACAGTCTCCAGTAAAAGCGTCGCATGTCGTGAATACGCTCACATTCTGACTGTTTGTGAAATAGATACGTTGTGTCCAGTCTCTTTCTTCTTCGCTGCTCAGAGTCGTATAACTGTTAGTTTACTTTTACAAATAATTATGTCGAACTTCTTGTCATCAATAGCGGATTAACCCAGAGAGTCTCGCCGGCCACGCAGATAAAAATAAATTGTGGTTCGTAAAACTGACAGAATGGGGGCAGGAGTGAGTTATTATTATTATTCCCAAATATTACCTGGGTTTAGGGCCACACTAAACCTTAATCCGGCCCTGCCCGTTATTCTACGGAGTTTACCCGAAAACGCTTAGGACAATATCCTTCCAACTACAATATCCTCAAGACCTTTAACATAAATGCAAGAGAAATAATTAGAAAGTTAAATAATGATAAACTCTTTAATTTCAGCTTTATATTCAGCTTATTCGATTATATTTATCAGTTTATCGTTAGAGAACAATTTTAACGGATGTTATTTTAAAGGTAAATTTCATGATCAGTTGATTGGTCTACATTTGTGACTTGTTCTTTGCTTAGACTGTCATGTCTTAAACACATGCGCCAAAAATAAGTTCACGTTGAAAGTACACCTTTACTCTATGATAATAGATTGAACACTGCACAGAGGTAGGGATTTGTTTGCTTGTTTGAAGTTAAGCACAAAGCTGCACAATGGGCTATCTGTGCTCTGCCCACCACGAGTATCGAAACCCGGTTTCTAGCATTGTAAGTCCGCAGACATACCGCTGTGCCACTGGGGGGCCAAAAGTAGGGAAGGAGGATAAATAGTATATGATACTAATCATAACAAAGCAGTGGCTGAGTTAAACTTAAAATACTCTTGATCAAGCTGTTCATCATCATTGTGCAATATTAGAAAGTAGTCACTTAAATGGTTCTTATTTTGTTTTTTGATTTGTTTACCAACAACTTTTGGAAGACCCCCAATACTTTAGCTGGCAAGTAATTTTGTGACTTTCGTTATAATAAATGTGTTTGCTGTTCAGCACAAAGCAGCACTATAGGCTATCTGTGCTGTGCTCATCTAGAGCACCGAAACCAGATTTTTAGCGTTATAAGCGCTCAGATTTATCGCTGAGTCACAGCGGACGTTTCAATAAGTGAATTATTGAGTCTTCGCTTAGCCGATCTGTCGTACCACTAGTTTCATTAGTCCTCAGTCTAGAGGCAAGTCATTAGTGTAGTTCATT
Source organism: Limulus polyphemus (assembly GCF_000517525.1). Classification (NCBI taxonomy): domain Eukaryota; kingdom Metazoa; phylum Arthropoda; class Merostomata; order Xiphosura; family Limulidae; genus Limulus; species Limulus polyphemus. Next base: position 276,208 of record NW_013666685.1, read on the forward strand.
AGCTAAATTGACTTTACAGTTATCTCTAGTGGATATATAATTTAAACACATCATGTTATTAGTACTCGGCCACAAAATTTCAAGCAATTTGTTTAGTAAGTAAAAAATTATCGGGTTTTCTTTTTTAACGTTCAAGTTGCAACATCCTCTAGTTATAGATGTAAACAATCAGAATTCAGCTTTAAGTTCTTGAAAAGCACCTATATTTCTTCATGCCATTTAGTTCTTCTTTGGTGTTACATCTACATAAAAGCCAAATGTACTTTACTTTGGTTTAACGTAAAATATGGTCACAAGTAGAACTGATTATGTGTGTTTCAGTAGCAAAATGATTTAAACAGCTTTTAGATGGTTCTTTATGTAATAAAGAATATTCGGTAGTTTTAAGAAATAAATCTTAAAAATGGGTAATTAAGTCATAAGGAGTACAATGTTACTTACTTTATCATGAAATGAAGAATTAGGGGACCGTTGTTATATTTCTTCGGAAACTGATGTTCCATAACTTTTCTATCCATTTGTAACCAACAATAATGACCTCTGTCAAACAAAAAACATATAATTATCCCATATATCTATCTGCTTGTGTATTTTGTACATATATTCAATTAGTATCGTTCAATGTGATAGCAGGTGAGGTCATAATTACGCTCCCAAAGTACTGAAATGTAATGACATTATAATCATACTAGCAAAGACTTGCAAAACATTTACAGTCAAAGTAGTATTCTTATTGCAACAGTACTTCTTCAAATACACGATATCTAGAAAAATACAAAATAATACTAATTGCAGACACCGAAATCTTGTCTTAGGCTTAACGTTAGTTAAGACTTTATTAGATACGGCCTATACTCGATAAAGAAATAAATGAACACTAACTTGTGTACGTTTTTTGCTTTAGTTTAGTTAGGACTAAACTTTATCGTACTTAATAATATCACTAAATAAACTTATAATGTTATTCTACGACCTAATGTTAAAGTTATTTAAAAACTTTGATAAGCTTTTAATATGTTGTACAAAATGTCTACTAAAGTATATTTACATCCGTGAAAATGGAGTGCGCGTGCATGCGCAGTTAGATAGTAAGGTGCGCGCAAATTTCAGGACAGACAAAAATTGACTATTATAATGATGGATTATTTGCGAATGAAAAAAAAAACACTAAAAATGATTACCTAAGACATAACATTTCATTATATAACGTCACGTAACCTAGAATAGCTTGTGATTTAAATCAGATGAATTTTATATCGCCTATTTCTGGGTTTAGGTTATGTTTTTTACATCTTATAGAACTTATTACAAGTTTGATAGATTTTGAGCTCTTCTTTTGTTTACTTTGGCTTACTTTTGTTTGTTTTATGTATAAATAAGAATTACGAGCTTCCATTACCTTTAACTCCCCTTATAACAAGATTTGAAAAGGTTACATAGTTTAAAGAAAAACGGATTCATAGTTCTATAAATCCAAGCATGTGCGTGTGTTTAACTACTTTGTGAAAAGAAGAGCGATAAGGTTAACAAACAAGCTAGGGATGTTAGGCTCTTAATGAATAAAATACATACAAGTGTTTTTGTATGACAAGATTAACAAGTAGGGAGATTCAGCTCTTAAAGAAGAAGATATAAAACACGTGTTTTTGTACGACAGGAGCCTCACAGTGGTTCCGCAGCAAGTCTGAAGGCTTATACCACTGAAAAATGGGATTCGATACCCGTGGAGACATATCACAGATAGCCCATTGTCTAGCTTTGTGTTTAACTACAGACAAAATATAATAGAATTAACAAGTTACTAAGGTTAATTTCTTAAAGAAAAACAAGCATAAGTTTTTGTGCGACAGGATTAACAAATTAGGAAGGTTAAGCTCTTAGAGAAGAAAGTATAAAAATTGTTTTTGTTCCAAATGAAAAAAAAGTCGTTTTTTTTTCCAAAAAGCTGATAAAGATTAATTAAATCCATTGATGTTTGTATTTGGGGGTGGGATCGGAGAAGGTGGTACACAAAGCCCAAAAAGTAAAAATGTAACTCCGTAGTAATAACTATCTTTTGTTTTTATAGGAGAAAATACGAGTTGTCTTATACACATATAAAGTGAAATTCACATATGTTCTTTGAATAAGCAGAAGTTGTGTGCATGGGGCTGGTCTCTGTGGCTCACATCACAACGATATTTGAATATTGTTTACTACTTTCTGTCATATTATTTGTGTTTAAAGGGTCGTGGTTTATTTATCTAGTGTAGTGTTTCTCAAACGGTGGATCGCGACCCCCTTGTGAGTCGCGAGCAAGTTTCCAGAGGGGTCATGAGCTTGTCTACGCTGAGTCAATTTTTGAGTCCTCGAGCTGTCTGAGAGGGGCATATTTCTCCTTTGTCATGAGCTATGATGAACTGCGCTGAGAAATATCGATAATTTGTTCATTCTTGTAGAAATAATGGGGGGGGGGCGACGATCAAAGTTCGGACGCGGGGGTCGTCTGGCAAATCAATCTGAGAAGCACCGATCTAGTATATATTTAAGAATGCTTATCTGAGAATACAAAAAGAAACGCACAGCGGGGATTACGCACTGACAAATGTGGTCAATGTACATACTTAGAATAAGAAATATAATATAAATTCTATATAGTATTTTAAAAATATTATATTCACTTGTAGTGCTGCTAAGAGGCAGCTATTTGAATAACTAGTGTAAGATATATCTACATCATCAAAACATTGTCTGCGTTTATCAGGAGAACAATGTAAGCAGATCCGGATTAAATGGGGGTAGGTAAATAAATGAAAAGAAAAAGACTAAAAGAAAAATCAAAAAGTGGATGCCTCACTGTAAAACACTTGTTTGCAAATGAGCCACCCTGACAATAGCTATTTCAGACGTTTCACACAAACCTATTATTTTTCAATAACATGTTCTTACGCTCTTTCATAAATATTTACTCGGCCATTTAACAAAAAAATCGTTGTCATTACTTTATTACAAATATTATAATTAGTGTTTTGTATATAAGCTATCTATCGCTTGTGTTTTTGTACTGCCCAATTACATCCATTGCAAATGTTGTCTTAAATAAGGTATTTGAATAAATCAACCCATTCTCGTTGAAATACCGTTTCGTGGCACCAACAAGTAGCCTTGAACTCTGACTTATATCACAAAATTTAAAGATTTGTTCATGTTTGAAACTCACCACACTATGATGTTTCATCCAAATCTGTCGCAACTCTAGGAGTCAAAACTGAAACACATTTTAACACAGAAATCAAAACCAGTACTTAGTCCTTTTCAGGTTTAAATTAAGCAACTCAATAAATATCAGGTTAAATACCAGAAAGGATCAGGATGTTATCAAAAATACATCCATACGACCATAAATAGGTAAACAGTGACAATATTTTAAAGTCTCAGTGTAACTAACCCAACAATATTTTAAATCAGAAGAAACCAAGATCGAGTTTGGAGTTTCTCCACCTAACTGAATCCCTAATAAGACTTCACGTACGAAAAAAAATTAACTTCGTAATGAAAATTGCCAATTATGAAAAGGAAACAAAAAAATCGAGAAAAAGCGGGAAATTACTACAGATTACATACCGAAATTTTCCAGTATTTATGGTTCATAAAATTCTTGACGAAATATAGTAGAAAAATTCTCCCTTGCTGTGGATATACAGGTCTCGTGGTTATTAATTTCATACATCTTCTTAAACACAACAGTTTGAGTTACAAAATGCTAATAATGCCATAGGAAGTGGGATATTTCGTCTTGTTCCATTCGTGACTTCCTGTATTCGCTGGAATAGCTGATTTCTGTTCATCAGTAGTGATGGGAAAGTGCTTACGTTTCAAACATGAAAATTTCAGATTATATTATATTTAAATCTTATTTCTGTCTTGAATGCGAAACAAACAGGATGCAGCTGTGAAGATGAGATTAGGAGAAAAACAACAACTAAATCTCAATTTGAAGAATTCGGGCCAATAATTAATGTGGTTTGCGTAGGCTGAAGCGTATGAACATCAGCTTACTATCATCAACTAAGTTCTTAAATATATAGCCAACAAACAAAACACAGACTTAAAACAAGGAAAGAAATATAGAAAGAAAATGAAGAATTCACCAGCAATCTATAGCTGTCAAACGATTCCTCCCACACGTGGCCTACGATATCTTTACTATACATGAGAACGTTTAGTCATACTTGGAAAAAGAAAACACCCCCAAAAAAATATAGAGAAAATCTGTGACACATAAAACTGTGATAACGTACTGAGTGCATACCGATAACTTTTCATACTAGAAATATTCCCATGTAGAGGCAAAGCAAAATATTGTGTAGGTGTGGAAAAAATCATAATGTAGATGTGTGTGTGTGTGTGTTAATAAATGTCATGCTGTTTGATTCATGATCACAAGGAGGTGCAATCGCTGTATTTTCGTAAACGTAGTACTGTAGTGGGTGTTACCACGTGTTTAGAAGGCTACGAAATAGATACACACCACTGCATATATGCATACAGGGTTTGTTTGGAAACAAGTCGAAATAATTATCTTTACGCAAAGAAAAAAACCTAAATACTTGAGAAGAAAGGTTTTGAATTTCACGAGGACATAGACACCTAACAGAGTGCATGACATAAAGACATCGTCAGCACAAACGGACGTTGAGATGATCAACTAATAGGCCTCTGGTTTACATTAATGCATGTATGTATATTTAAATACATATATTAATAAATTGATCGTTAGTAATCCTGTAAGTCTTCTAGTAAGATGGAAAGTGGATTCTCCACACGTACGTAAGACTTCTTAGATGTGTATTCCATTTTTTTTTAAACTCGAGATTATTAATTATTACAAAAACAGATAATTTTTAAAATGTTATAAAGCTAACATAAAGATATAAAGCTAAAGATATAACATCACTTCAACCACTTTCTTCACTTAAAATCAGTTGTAGTCCTCGCTTTGACGATAAACATTTTAATTTATCTCCACCCTTTGGCAACGTATAGCCTTGAATATACAAAGTTTTGTTATAGTCCTCATCTTGATAGTAACGTTTAGTTACAATCCTCACTATCAGTCCGGATTTCAGTTAAAGTTCTAGATTTCATGACACAATGTGTTGTTTCAATCTTTACCTTGACGGTATAATTACTCCTCCTGTACACAACTTAGTTACAATCCTCACTATCAGTCCGGATTTCAGTTAAAGTTCTAGATTTCATGACACAATGTGTTGTTTCAATCTTTACCTTGACGGTATAATTACTCCTCATTGTTCTGTACACAACTTAGTTACAATCCTCACTATCAGTCCGGATTTCAGTTAAAGTTCTAGATTTCATGACACAATGTGTTGTTTCAATCTTTACCTTGACGGTATAATTCACTCCTCATTGTTCTGCACACAACTTAGTTACAATTCTCACCTTAGTAGTGCAGTGTTCAGTTATAGCCTTACTTTAATTGAACACAGCTTAGTTACAATTCTCACCTTCGCGATAGTGTTCAATTATGGGACTTACTTTGATGGTACACCCAGCTTAGTTACAGTTCTCACCTTCGTGATAGTGTTCAATTATGGGACTTACTTTGATGATACACCCAGCTTAGTTACAGTTCTCATCTTACTGGTACAGTGCTTAGTTATGAGCTTTGCTTTAATTGTACACGCTTAGTTACAATTCTCACCTTAGTGGTACAGTGTTCAGTTATGAGTCTTACTTTTATTGTATATAGCTTAGTTGCAGTTCTCACCTTTGTGGTACATTGTTTAGTCATATCCTATATTTTGATTGTACACAGCTTAGCTACAGTATTCATGTAACTGATACTGTATTTAATTATGGTATTTATTTCAATTGTACATAGCTTAGTTAAATATTATTTGATGGTACATAACACAGTTACAGTACTCGCCTTAGAGGTACAGTGTTTAGTTATGGTCCTTGATTTTATTGTACAACAATATGTAACTGTCCTCACATCGACGGTACAGAGTTTCTTTACGATCTTAATATCAACGTTACACAGTGAGTTACACTTTTTGCTAAATAGTACAGAATATGGTCTTATGTCTCACTTTACAATCCTTTGTTGTCCCACGATTTTATTCATTACAGATCCCATAGCAGACACACGAGTCCCATAAAGATATAGTTAATAATGTTAATTTCACTAAATACTGCTGGGATTTATGTATTTTACACATAAAATGAGTGGTTTAACACTTTTCATTCAGCTCTTTATAAAACACAGAAGTACTTAATATGGAGCCCACCGATAGTGAACGGACAAACGGTATATAAACAGGTTTTTGATTTGCCGGTCAAGTAGTGATCTATAATGGTTGTTTGTTATTAAGCCAAAAGCTACCCAATGGGCTATCTGTGATCTGCCCACCACGCGTATCAAAACCCGGTTTCTAGCGTTGTAAGTCCGCAGACATACCGCTGTGTCACATTAATTTTTGTTCTAATCTTACTTTGCATAACCAAGTTTACTTTGGTATTGTGTTTTACTATGAATCTATGGACCAACAAATACCTGTGGTATTCATAGGCGAAACTGGACCAAAAGGTAACCTAGTTATGACGCAACCTATGAGGTTCAGAGAATTTGACTGCTCTGTGTAGATTACGTCAAATACAATCAAAAGAACAGAAGACTGAAAACAGATTTCTTCAGTTAGAAACAAATATACTTTAATGACCAACTCACAACATTGTAAACTGTAGAGCGTTATGACCTTTGACCTCTAGTTCGACAAAGTCTATAGTCTTGAAACAGTCGGTACTTGGTGAAACTCCATAACTCAAAATTGAGAAAAACAAACAAAGACAACTGTACGTTTCAGAAATACTTCATTTATTAACGACCATGGTTTCACCAGTAAAGACATCATGAGGTACAAACTGGAATAGATTGAAAACATGTTTTTATGTTTAACCAAAGACCTGAAGTAACCTTGACATTCACCTTGGGACAAGTGAGGTGAGAAGTTGGGAGAAGCTTAAGTTGGTTTGGCCGTTTAGAGTTTTTTCTCGATTTGTTTTTAGACTATTTATTTTTTAAATTTCCACGACTATCTAGTTTTTACCTTTTTTACAGAAAATTTAGCAATTTTCCAGATCAATATGGTATTTAGTTTCAATAAGGTAGGATGCAAAGGCCATTAAATATACTACGGAATTTGGTGACAACGAAAATCTTAATTTTTTGGACTTAAATATTGACATAACGGCATACTTCCCTCAAAAGTTTCAGAAAACAGACTTATAGTGACACCATCATACATGCTTCTTCAAATCATCCAATATCTTACAAACTTACCGTGTTCCACAGTTTGTTACACAGACTTGTCACTGTACCCTTGTCATTTGAAGGTTATGAAACAAACTATTCCACTAAAGAGGGTACGACCAATCAAATAATGCATTAAGCCTTTAACGTCAGAGTTTCTATTTTCAATTTCACCAGTGGTGAAAATACAAGAAATATTTAACACGTACATCAATAATAAAACAAACTGCTATCAACAATGGTTGTACAAAAAATTGACACACTGTTGTTTAAAAAATTAAAAACCATAAACTTAAAAATCAATATATCCACATATTGTACCAAATGACAACAAATAAAGGATTTACGATAAACTAGATTGGAAAACCCTTCTCCCAAAATGTATCACACACTGAACAAAGAAATTTCAGACCAGCCTTTTATTGTGCAAACAATCTAAAAGCAAAATATTGTGCAGCAAAACAAAATCGAAAAGTACAGCAACAGTCGCGTTTACCAATTAACATGTCAAGACTGCAATAGTGTATACATAGGTCAAACAGGACGTTGCATAGAAATGATAATTAAAGAACGTCCTGAAAGCTACAAATTAAGGAAAAATAGATTCAACCTTTGCATCCCATTTTATTGAAACCAATTTCATCCGGAAGAAAACTGCAAAATTTGACATATCTGTGAAAAAGTAAAAAACTACATAGCCTGGAAATTTTAGAAATAAATAGAAGTCTAAGAACAAACCCAGAAACGTTCTAAACCACCAAAGCAACATAAGCTCCTCCCCACTTGTCTCAAGGTGAATGTCAAGGACATTTCCGGTTCTTTAGTTAAACATATATAAGCCTGTTTAAAAACCATTCCAGTATGTTCCTAATGGTGCCTTTATGGGCGAAACCATGGCCGTTAATATATAAAGTATTTGTGAAACGTACAACTGTCTTTGTTTTGTTTTTTCTCTCAATTCTTTATTCTTGAATACCTGACAGTAACATCCACACTTTATCATTTTAACCTCTCATAGAAAGTCATCAAAAAAAGCTAGAAGAAAGAACTAACTTCGTTTAGGATTATGCAAAATTCCAATTTCTAACAGTACTCCCGTTATTCCATTTTTCTCGTATCACAAGGCACACTTCATTAACATAAAATGGAAATCATGATTTCCGACTTCTCTGTCTTCACTTATAACCAACACATTAGTCATCCTACCGAGATCTCTTCAACGTCTTGTCCCAGTGTGAAGAAAATACTTAAGCCTAAAATCAAGATGAACAAGTTCAAGGTTGGGCGTATCCTGTTTCTAAAACTTGTAATTGAGTTCTAAAACCTGTAAAATGTTTCTTCATAGCATATAAATAAAGAAATATTCATATACTACACTGTATGTTTATTGGCTCTATAAATCACTCATCTACATATTTATGACCAAATGCTCTAATTGGATAAACATACTATTGGAATTGAATCGAGGTGGCGTCAAACAGTTTATTTCCAAATACAAACATTAAGTTTACCAGAAGTAAACTTATGATTCTGTTTAAATATATTGTTCTGTTAAAAAGGTTTAGTAAAAAATAACAACAGAAAGGTGGCAACTTCATGTTATGAAAGTGGAATATGAAATATAACTCTTAACGAGTTCTGGTTTTGTTCATTTGAAGGTCTAGATTGGGTGATCTGAATTCGTTCTCTTTTTTTATTTTGTTATGTTATTAACCGATTATCATGCAAGTGATATTTCAAGTCTTTATCACCTGTCAAGCTTACGTACGGGTTTTTATAATTTAGTATAGTTGGTCAACAACAACAAAATGCTTACAAAGTCATAATTTTGATTATGAATGTCAATAACTAGTAAGTTGGATACGTCCAAACCAAAACAAACTTATATATATATATATATATATAATTTATGTTAATATAATCATATAATTACTGGCCCCTAACGAGGCACATTTTTTGTTGAAAAACAAAAAACTACCAATCCGGTTTTTCTTAATTTGGACCGAAATGTTTTGGACATTTTTACTAGTATGGGGACTTGAGGATGCTGTATTTCACTTTAAAAATTATCATTTAATTTTCTCGAAAAGATACGTCCCAAACCACCCTCTTTGGGAGTTTTTGGATTTAATCTACTTTTAATATTCAACAAGTTGTAGTGTAAAGACACCCCTTAGCTCCTGATGGACGTGTTGAAAAAGTAAGAAAAGTTTAGACCTGTATTTCAAAATCGCCGTTCTTGAAACTAGGATTTATTTCATTTGTTTATCTTTCTATTGCTGGTGATTCGAGGAAAAGCGACGATAATGATGATTAGTTGTAATTTTGGCTCAAAGCTACACAATGGGATATCTGCGCTCTGTCCATCGCGGGAAATCGAACCTCGAATTTTTAGCGTTTTAAGTCCGTGTAAACTTATCGCTGACAAAATCAATGAATAGAATAGATTGAATAGAACAAATTGTGTTAGAGGTAGGCTTGATATGGTGACTGCGAATGACGGAAAGCATATTTTGTTCTGACTAAGTTTTCCCATGATAAAACTCATGATTCTCTATATGTTTTTGAAGAAATTCGGTTACCCTAGGGCTAGTGCTTATAAAAATATAATTGTTTTAAATTTAGGGTTCTTTTTTTTATTATTATTATCCTGTACAGTTCATACACAAATTTTACTCTTTCTTCTTACACCCAGTGAAATTGTCTCGCGTTTTATCATTCGCAAATGGAACATCGTTACATTTTAGGGCGCTCGACTCACAATCTGAGGGTCGCAGGTTCAAATCCCCGTCCCATCAAACATGTTCGCCCTTTCAGCCATGGGAAGATTATAATGTGACAGTCAATCCCACTATTCGTTGGTAAAAGAGTAGCCCAAGAGTTGGCGGTGATAACTAGCTGCCTTCCCTCTAGTCTTACACTGCTAAATTAGGGACGGCTAGCAAAGATAGCCCTCGTGTAACTTTGCGGGAAATTCAAAAACAAACAAACAAACCATTTTGGGGGTTGTCGGTAACGAGAGTAGTCTGGTGAACGTGTTAAAATGCTTGTGCATTATATTGTTACATTTAAGGGTTTCCAGGTAATGGGAGCAGTCGGATGTAATTATTTAAAATGCTTGCGCATTATATTGTTACATTTAAGGGTTTCCAGGTAATGGGAGCAGTATGATGTAATTATTTAAAATGCTTGTACAATACATAGTTACATTTTAGGGTTTCCCGGTAATGGGAGTAGTCTGACGTATTTATTTATAATGCTTCAGAATTACATCGTTACATTTTAGGGTTCCCGGTAAAGAGAGCAGTCTGATGTGTTTATTAAAAAAGCTTGTGCATCATATTGTTACTTTTTAGGGTTTCTCTACAACGGAAACAGTTTGAAGTACTTAATAGAAAATGCTTGTGCATTATTACATCGTTACATTTTAGCACTTCCCAATAATGGGAGTAGTCTGATGTAATTATTTAAAATGATTGTACAATACATAGTTACATTTTCGCACTTCCCAGTAAAGGGAGCAGTTTTATATATTTATTAAAAATGCTTATGCAGTAATTGTTCAAACTTGTTCTTGCTATATTTAAAGTTACACCCGGTTTGCTGTAAGAATAGGATAAGTTTATTGTCATTATCTTCTTCTGTTTTCCCAATTTCTGTTTTGGAAACTGGACGTATGTTAAGTGTAACGATTTCTTTTCTTTTCTTTAGTGTTTGAAAGTTAGGTCGAATTTTATAAAACAGTAAAGTAAAAAAGTTACGATTGTTAACGTAAAAGAAGAAAAAAAAAGACTTGCAGTAAATGTTAAGTGTTTGTGTCTGTAGTAATAACTATGGACCATAGAAACTGTTATCGAAGTATCTAAGTAAACTACCGTTTAATTTCACTTTATTAAAAAGCAAACTAGACTATTAAAGTGTAAGCTATACAAACCGCTAGAATGAAAAAGTGAATTAAAGTTTAATTATTAAAGAATTATGCTCCAAACAAGTTTAATAAAATAAAACAGGACTCAAAAATATTTTCCGTTATTCCTAAATGTCATGGTATCCAATATACGTCTTACAACTACAGTTAAAGTTTGTTTTAAGCACAAAACTACATAGTGAGCTACTTGTGTTCTGCCCACCTCGGGTATCGAAACCGGATTTTTATCGCTACAAACCTCCTCAGATTTATCGCCGAGCAAATCTACGTAATGAGCTACCTGTGTTCTGCCAACCTCGGGTATCGAAACCGGATTTTTATCGCTATAAACCTCCTCAGATTTATCGCCGAGCCACTGTGGAACCAATCAATAGTTTAAAAAAGTGTTGTTTGTTTTTATCATCTAGGCTTACGTAAAATATGGGAAAAAAACATGGATTATCAGACTTTATATGAAATTATTTAAGCTTGCTTGCTTGTTTGTAATTAAACACAAAGCAATACAATGGGCTATCTGTGCTCTGCCCACCACGGTATCGAAACCCGGATTCTAGGGTTGTAAGTCCACAGACATACCGCTGTGCCACTGGGGGCAAATTATCTAAGCTACACAACATTCATCAATACAATCTGTTCGAAATTTCAAAATTGTTTACCTGGGTTATGGATTAATAAGAAAGCTTAAAAAAGCAAATAACAAAACAGTTGTTGTTCAGTTCTTAAGATATTCAATAAAGGACATCACATTCATAGGTACACTTGTTGTTGAGTCCTTTTTTTTCTCTCTCTCTCTTTTGTACCACTCTTATTATTTATTTAAAATATTTAATGTAGTTTTTTAAATATCTATACATTTTTTGTATGATTCCTACAATCAAGAACGGTGTGTTGCATAATAATAGCAATTTGAAATTATGATTAATTTAATCTAATAAAATAATCTAAGAAACATAACTTTACGACATAAACAACGTTAAAATTATATCATTGAAATTATTTTTTAGCAACTGTACATTTTTGTCAAAGTTTATGGTTTTCTATAAAATACATATCAACATATATTTAATTGACAGAAGTTTAAATTACACATTTATGACTAATAATAATAATAAAGGTAGATTAAGAAACAAATTTGTTACATCGCCATCTAGTAGTTTGAATAGTTACTACAGTCAATATATATTTTTTTTCATTAATTGGTCTGTACAAATTATAGCAGTTTAGTGTCAAAAATATTTTTAAGTATGGTAAAATGAACTGTACTCTAAAGATAGAAAAGGATACCTAAAAGTTAATTTTAAATTAGTTCTGTTTTGAAAATCCGAAATGACTACATTCATACATTTCCTATTTTTATATAGGGAGGCTGTTTAATAGCCTTTTCGTATGTACAAGATATGTTTTTGCAAGGTGTAAACTCATGCGATCTATTTTAGTCTAAAAATGATTTTCTTTAAACGAAAATGCCTTCGAGATGAATAAAAGTAACCTAATGTACCTTGGTTTTTAAATCTTTTTATACGTTTTTAACTTTGTATGTGACTACTCTACAATAAGAGCGACCCATAAGAAACATAGCTGCGAGAAAAACCCAAAACGAATCAGAAACGTGTCAAATCAAGGCGAAAAAATTAATTTGTCTATTAAAGAAATTCAGTCCTACGAAATCACTTGCCGTCCGTAGTAACTACTAATGTCATAAAACACGATATCATTATGAATTATAAGATATTGCAATATACAACCGATATTAATAACCTTTCAAAATAGCAATATACTTTGCTATTCACCCCTCAACCAACTACCCGATTAATATCCTAGAATATTGATACAAAAAATATACATTTGTGGTCATTATAATGCTTAACGAACTCATAGTTTGTTCTAGTATTTAAAAGCCTCCTCTTTCAGTAGAAATTCATATTAATTGTTAAATTTAGGTAAAACATAAATACAGCACACACATCAATTAAGAAAATGATAAAAATTACCTTTTTCTCTTTTTAAAATATATTTTCAATCGCACTTTAACAAACATTCGAACTCATATGGATTAACAGTACTTGTGCATTATTTAGAATTAATAAATTCTTAAAATCAACGTTTTATATTTACACAATTTCAAAAGTATTGAAATCATCACCTGCTTCCACTTTTAAAAGCGTACTCTACATGTACATTGTTTGAACTTCCTCTACGTCATCTTCAAGAGTTATTTGCAAAACTCAATACTTTATACTTATTCCCATAACATGTGATATTATTGTTATTTACATAATTCCTTGGTCAACCTTTATATTACCGTATTTTTCGGTGTTTAAGACGCACTTTTTTACCCCAAAATTTG
>NW_013666685.1:289878-308540 GCF_000517525.1 Limulus polyphemus
TTTTAAAAACATAACTATTTATAATGCTCCCTAAATAATAGAAAAATAAATTACAGTGAAAGCAATGAAGATTTTGTAGGTTTTGAACCAAACTAAATAACAGTAAACCTTTTTTAATTTACGGTATTCTCTTATTTTGATGTGTTGAGCTCTTTTGTGTATAGAACAATATATACTAATTTTTAAAGTATCAAATTGAATTTTTGTTGAACAAAAATCTTTCAAATACGACTGGTGCTTTTTTTTCCCCAAAAAACTTTGTCCTCAAAATAAGGGTGCGTCTTATATTCCGAAAAATACGGTACATCACACCAAATATCAATGGTTTAACTTGATGGTCCTTCATCTCTGTTTAATACTTCTTTTCTTTTTTTAAATTTTATTATTTTTAGTGATTCTCTAACATTTAGAACTGTAATGTTACGAGGTTGAGCTAAAATTGTAGTTTTTCCCATAAAATTTTGTGTTGTGGTTACATGTTCTGCAGTAAATGAGTTTTCTATTTTATTATTTCTTACGTAACCTTTATGTTCCTGTAATCTCTATTTTAAATTCCTTTTAGTTTGACCAATATTAACATTCTATTTTGTAAATCCCAGTTTTATTTTTGAATTCTATTTTATTTTTAGGATTACCTAACGTTTCTTTAATATTATTTATAGGTTTAAAGACGGAATAAAAGTTTTGTTGCTTCTTAAAAGCAGAAAAATAAAGTTGTCAAAATTGTGTAAATATAAAACGTCGATTTTAATTATTGATTAAGTTCAAACTGGTATATGTTAAATGACCAAATGCAATGTGGTTCGCCAGATATGCCCAGGTAGTTAGGGCGCTCGAACCCCTTCCCACCAAACATGTTTGCCCTTTCAGCCGTGGGGCCATTATAAATGTGACGGCCAATCCCACTATTCTTTGTTAAAAGAATAGCCCAAGGGTTGGCGGTGGGTGATGATTAGCTGCCTTCCCTCTAGTCTTACACTCCTAAATTATGGACGGCTAGCGCAGATAGCCCTAGTGTAGCCCTTGTCCTCCAACGCGAGAACTGCATATTGGTACTTACGATTTGAAAATAGAATCATGACACATCAAAATATGTTTACATCTAGGTTTTCCTCATTATGGGTAAAGATGTAATACTTACTGATTCTGTCAAGATTGCAACATCTAAAGACTGGCTTTAAACCATGACAAAATGAGAGATCCACAGTATCCTAGGTTTTGAAGCATATTATTGTTTTCTTAGATACCTGCACCACTGTCTGCAGTGACTAAAGCTAAGATGCATTATAAGTGATCTGAAAACTGTTCCTGGTATTTGCAGTCACTATATTATCCCTTAGTTAAGGCCCTGGTGTTAAACTTTCCAGGAAAATGGCCTATTCTTCCAGTGATAGTGGAATTGGAGTGATATTGTTGTAGGTGGAAAAGTATGACTATTGCAAATGGAGGAATATAATAATATGTATATAACCTTGCATTTGTGTGAACAGTTATGAAGGAAGGTTCACTGTATCATTTTTATATGCCAATAACCCATGGTTTTCAAACTGTGGTGCAGCAAGTTCTCCCGAAAGCTTTTAGGGAGGGGATACTTACGAATTTACATATGCAAGGTTTGGAGCCTAGCAGTCTGTTTAGATGCTTAAGTTAATTTGCAAAACCAGTCTTGTGGTCTCGTTTTCATCAAGACATTGGGTAATGATGCAAACTATATACTAGGTGTGTGCTGTTCAGAAGAAAAAAAAAACATTTATGTTACCGAAAACTCTGGCACAGAAGTTTGGGTTCTCTATTACATAAAAGATCCCTAGATATTATTAGTTCACTCCTGGAGAATAAAAGGGGTAATCAGTATAGAGTAGCTATTATAGATTACTTTATGAAACGGGACAAAGCTTATCCATTGTTTCATACATCAGTGCACTTCTTCTTGGTTTACTAACTGAAGAATGGATAACATTGTTCGAAGGACTTGAAAAATACACATGGACCAAAGAGCTAATTTTGATAGCCATTTGTATACTGAGTTGTGTAAGGTGTTGGACAGGCGAAGACATTAACTTTACTTTACCACTCACAGCCTGATGGTTTGGCAAAGTGGGTAATAAAGATGATCAATCATATGCTTGGATAGTTTGTTAATCCCAACTGAACTGTCTGGAAGAAACACTTAATATACATTATATAGAACAACAGAACAAAAGTCAATTATTTTTTCCCAAACTAATTAATGTTTGCCTAAGAAAAATACGTGAATTCATTTTGTGATTTGTTCTTTCTGAACATCCAAGGGGAAATTTGTGGTAGGATGTTCATGTGAGAAACCACCTGAGGATATTTGCGTACATACAAGTGTGAATTTAAGTAGCATTAACACAAAATCCACTCCTTTGGGTATAAGAGCCATATATATTACTTCAATATATAACGTTTGAGGGGGTTGTACTCTTAATCAGGTGGTTAATCAAACTGCAATAAATCCCAGGAAAAAATGTCTTGTTTACTGGATTTTCACAACATATATCTTTCCTGTTTTGCTGATCCTAATGGGTTGATTAAGCTATAGACAGTGATACGTTATGTTGATAACATTGCTCTGAGTACTTCCATGTGTCTTAGATAATAAATGTTATTTTTACAGTTAAACATTGCATTTGACCTGTTTGTATGAGTATTTATTGGTTTAAACTGTAGCAAACAATATAAATATTAATCTAGGCTGGGGAATTGTAGTTGAAAAATTTTAGTTTGGCCTAATTCTGCCTGTAATGATATATTTCGTGATGCTGTAAGATAGTTTGTTTTAGCGGCTCATAAATAGTGATATGGTAACAGATAATATGATTATTAAGACATAGCCAGCTTAGGTTGTCGTGATTATCATATGAAACTCATAGAGCAGTGTGTCTGATATTATAACTGTATATGATAGGACGTTATGTTTATATAAATATATATGGTTCTGTACATATATGGCTATATGTGTGCTGTGTTTTGTGTGGCACATGTACTAAGACTTCACACTTGAATTCATTTAAGTATGTTGTATCACCCGAATGGATAAAATACACAAAGAGCACAATTATCAGGCAGTAAGATGGAGTGTGACTGATATTGTCATTGATGTTCATGGTAGAACAAGATCAGTTTTTATAACTGAAATGTTCATGATCTAGTAGATTTAATTATTAAGGTGTATGTAATACATTAAAGAAGAATATGGTGTTACTCAGTGTTTTCATTAGTGTTAGCGAATTATATGTTCCATTTGGTAGAAATGAAATATTCATATACAAGTGAAACTGCTGATTGTGACTTATGCACCACACCAATGTAAACCATATTTTGATTGGTGTTGGTGTAATATGTTTAATATTTAGAATTGGGACATTTCACAAGCAACAGTTTTACTGATTACTTGCTGAACATTTATTTTCCTGTACAAATTGCAGTTAGAACACATTAGTGTGAACTGTGATTGTATGGTTTAAGGAACGTAACAACTGTGTGGCATTGTTTTTAGTTCCTTCACGCTATAGCACAGTTGTATCAGAAACTAAGATGAATAGAAGTATGATAGCAATGTTAGTAGAATCAGTGGCATGGAATCTCGTAGTCAAGAGATAGTGATCCATACTCGTAAAGCGACTAGAGTTATGTTAGTAACTTGTGTAGGATACAGAACTTACAGTTTTTACCCTTTTTACTCCCCACTGGACTCAGGTTCTGTTTTTAATATTCAGACAATAGTGTATTTGAAATGGACACGCTATTTTGCAGGGGTTACTACCAGCAATGGTTCAGAATGTATTATGGCAGTATGTTGGTCAATTATAGGCCCCATATAAAACCTATGTCGTAAAGGAAACACATTTCAAGTTCATTGATATTTTTTTATATCATGTGGCTACATTACCACGAATGCCTTAGGGTAAGACATCCACTTGGTGCCATTTGACACCATACCACTAACATATGTTTCAGTCATAAGCTTCTGCTGCAATGTACATCGTTTCCCCACACTAGTACTCCTATTCTTTAGTGCCATTGTCGTAAATAATGAGCAACTTGCGCATGATATATGACTTTTCTGATCCCTGCCAGGAGCAATTAGATTATGGCTGAGATGATTTAAATCTAGTTGCTAAATGCAGCATTTATTTTAACTTGTAGTTGTTATGAGATAGAGGAGGGCCATTTTACCTCATCTTTGGCGTCTACTTTATAAAAACTTATAGGTAAAACGCCCCCCTCCGCCCAACCACAAGAAATGCATTTTTTCAATACTAAAAATTTGCTTTCTCATGACATTTATTTTAATACAAAGTTAAGGGGTGGCCATCTTACCCCACCTTCTTCTTCATAGACAAAACATTTGACGTAGTACTAGTCAGTTTCATGTATACATGCACCTATATATATATACTAAACATATATGATTTCAGTACTGAGGTAATCTTTTGAACAGGATTAACTAGTATGAAATCTTTCATAATGAAGTCAAAACTCCCAATTCAATCTGGTCAGAGTTCAGTTTAACTCTGTAATACATTTTCTACCGAACCTCTAGTTAAAAGGATTATTATATTTATCTGTATGAAATACGCGTATCCGAGAATATCACATGTCTAATTACACAGGCCTGCGATGGTCTTATTGTCTCGAAATTTTTACATATTCTACAGTAATTCCTGTACGATGAATCCGAAAATGATATCCATTTTTATCCATCACGTACAGATTTTTTAGGAAACACAACACATAAAAGAAAGACCACAAGACGTAGTTTTGAGACGTAGATTACACACAAAAAAATCGGGATGAATGAGGATGCATATTCCTTTGACATCAATGTTCTTCCCTTTTCTTAATTTTTTTGTATTTTTGTTAACAAACATAATAATATAAAATGTTTATTGTGGTAAACGAAATAATAATTTGATCTAAATAAGAGTTTTATTTTTTCTTCCCGATGTGTAAAACATTCTTACGTGATAGAAAAAAAATGAATATTATTTTCGAAATCTGCGTAGCTGAATTATGGATAATCCATTATTAAAACCAAAACAACTTTTATGAAGTTTAAATTCGCAGGCTTGTATTATTTGCTCAGTGTCTGAGTATGTAATAATTTGACTGGTGTTTGAGTACATAATATTCTTACGAGTATTTGAGTATGTAGTAGTTTGATGAGTGTTTTACTATATAATGATTTGGTTGATGTTTCAATATGTAAGACCGCTATGTAAATGTTCATGTTTGTTAGCCATGATGAACTTTCGAGGAATACTTCAGACTTATTTTCTTTTGGGTGATTCTTTAGGGGGCTCGCCTTCACTAATATTAAACTGTAAACGCCTACGTGGAAATCTTTGTTTACAAGTGAAGTATCTTTATACTGAACACAAAGTAATAAAACACTACGTTACCAGATTTTGCATTAAAATATAACATTGATAGAAGAAAACTGTATTTCTATCACACTTAGATATTAGGTCACAGTTTATTAATGGTGAGTTAACATTTATTATAACAAAATATTTACTATAATTTATATTATAATAATATGTTAATTTATTATGATGTTAAAATTAGGCAAGATAGTTATATGAAAATATATTTCAATAGTATGTAAATAAGTTATAATAATTAGAATAACACTTTTTAAATGAACCAGACTTCAATGTCTGTTGGCATACAGTACATGTACTAACCAAAGAAGAGTATTTACGTCTAGAGTTTAAACATTTTCTATTTATCTGTACATCTATTTGTTTTTGGTTTTTTTTTTGTGTGTGTATGTTTTGTTTTTCTATGTAACAACAAATACTTAGTAAGACGTTACAATAATCATCTTTCTACTTACGAATCGTCGAGAAATGCCAACCCAAAATACTCCTTCTCTTTCAAGTTTAAGTGGGAAGAAACCATATCAAGCAATTCACTTGTGTAGAGTTTAGGCTAAGAAGTAAAAAAAAAGTAAACAGATAAAACACACAAAAAAAACAACAACAATGAAGAATGAATTAATTATTGGAGTGACAACAATTGTTACAAA
The DNA here is from genome assembly GCF_000517525.1 of Limulus polyphemus. NCBI lineage: Eukaryota > Metazoa > Arthropoda > Merostomata > Xiphosura > Limulidae > Limulus > Limulus polyphemus. The sequence continues at coordinate 295,937 of NW_013666685.1, forward strand.
ACGTATATAAAATATCGGTAAATATAGCTATAAAGAATACCAAAATGTAACTAAAGAGTTCACTACTTGGTTGTAGACAACATTTCGATCTGCTAACGTTAAGTCACCAGTAATAATATATCTAACGCAACTATATTAATTCCGGTCAATAACCGGGTTGTATATATCTGGATTATTTTAACACGACTTCACATTTCATTTCCTTCACTTAACACGTGTAACTTAAGGATAACAGTCACATTACTATAATGAATAACTTTAATTATACTTCCATATTAAATTACTATTATTCAGTCAAACAGGCGAAATGGAATTTTTTGAAGGTTCAACAGGGTTCATCTACTTGTTTCGTGACTACAAACAATATGATGTGTCGGTACAGTTCCTCAGTCTTAGGCCATGGCCAAAATTCAGTGAAGCTCTTGTTTGGAGCTTACTTGTGGACGACGGTGTGATGTGTCAGTACATTCCTTAATTTTAGGCCATGGCCGAAATTCACTGAAGCTCTTGTTTGGAGCTTGCTTGTAGACGACGATGTGATGTGTCAGTACAGTTCCTCTGTCTTAGGCCATGGCCGAAATTCAGTGAAGCTCTTGTTTGGAGCTTGCTTGTAGACGACGATGTGATGTGTCAGTACAGTTCCGTAGTTTTAGGCCATTACCAAACAATTAAATAACGGCCTTGTTTGGGGCTTGCTTATTAACGAATATGATATATTATGATTTATGAATACAATTCCTTAATTTTAGCCCTAGCCGAGCAACTAAAGGGATCCCATTGAACCTTTTAAGATGACCCACATTCTTCAAACTAAAACATATTTTAAACAACAGTCATCAGAATAATCCATTCTGGGTAATGATATACAAAATCAGATCAACAAGTATGAAAAAACGTCATAGAGGCTATTTAACCTTTGATCACCTGCTTGGACAAGAGTCTTTGTTTTTAGAATTTTTGCGTAAAACTAAACAAAGACTATCTGTGCATAATCGTCTCTAATTTTGAGCGGACTATAGGAGAGAAACTAGTCAGCAGGACCCACTGCCAACTCTTGGTATACCCTTGTCACACCAAATGATGGTATTTAACTGTCATTCTTATAGCGCACCCACGGCCCAAAAGTGTGGAACGTAATTTTGCAACAGCGAGGCCCGAACTGTGGACCATTGGATTCATATTCTGGGCACTCACTACGCTGTTTGAAACACAGATACCGATATTCTATAGCTATATACTACTGTTTTTCCTGTTCTTGCATGCCATCGGCGGATGTATGGTGTTACTCTTAACGAGGCTATTATATTTACACTTGTTATTAAAGATAAGTTTAAAATGTGTTTAAGGATCAAAAGCCACTACCCCTTGATCTATGTTAGTATATACAGTGTCAGTTTGTTTGTTTTGTTTTTAGATCAGTGCCACATTGGGCTATCTGCTGTGTCCACCGCGGGGAATCGAACCCGGATTTTAGAGTTGTAGATTCGTAAACCTACTGCTATCCCACCAGTATTACAGTGTCAGAAAAATAAACGTCGCATATTTATCAGCGTTTCGGTCAGGAAAATTATAATTACTGGATCTATTGTAAAAAGGACATGAATAACTTTAAAATGTCATTAGAAAATCCGGAAAGAGTAATAAAAAATCATTAGTGTACAAAGCACTTTTGTATGTACTGATGACAAAACCTCACTTTTCTCGTTCTGGATTACATACAAATGCATGCATCCAAATTCTAAAGTCAACGCAGTCATCATGACGTTGACAAAGAAATACATTTAAACCATTACAATCTTAATGAATTCGAACCACAATATATGTAATTTGGAATAATATTTTTATTGTGTACTTAATAGCAATGATATTAATCTGAAATATAATCACTAAATACAAAGCGTAATCGGACATGGCATGGCCTGGTGGTTAGGGCGTTCGACATATAATCTGCAAGTCACGTGCTCTCCCTTTCAGCTATGGGGGCGTTATAAAGTGACTGTCAATCCCACTCCTCGTTGGTAAAGAGTAGCCCAAGAGGCTGGCGGAGGATGGCGTCGTGTAGCTGCCTTCCCTCTAGTCTATCACTCTAAATTACGGACAGCTAAGGCAGATAGCACACGAGTAGCTTTGCGCGAATTTCCACAAAACAAAGAAACAAAGCATATTTTTTTAGCTGTAATATGAAACGCAGGCTGGCACTGTGGTATAGTACATGATTTTGGAGCTGGGGCCGTAAACAAATTCATGTGAGCGATACCATATAACATTCCCTACACTTTAAGCTACGGATGCTTTGTAACAGTGACAGTCAGTCTCTTAGAATGGATGATAGGCGATAAAGTACTGTTGACTGGCTGCCTTATCTCTCTGGCCAGTAGTTCAAATATAGGAATGGCAGCGGATGGTCTTAGTAGCTTTGCCATAAATTGAAATACACAAAAAATAATTATGTAATACCTACAAGTCCTTATTCTTTTCAAACGAGTAATCGAGACAGACCTGATTATGTGATTTCACGTGAATTAATTTGCACAATGATCACTCATTAATAAAGTGCTCTATCTGTGTCCGCATTTCAGTGTTGTAAACCATTTTTGTTAGCTATGGTGAAGTGTATCATACAAATATACACAAGGAAGTTTGTTATCAAATACTGTATGGTGATGTGTTGAAGTGTATCATATAAATATACACAAGGAAGTTTATTATCAAATACAGTATAGTGATGTGCTGAAGTGTATCGTATAAATATGCACAAGGAAGTTTGTTATCAAATACTGTATGGTGATGTGTTGAAGTGTATCATATAAATATACACAAGGAAGTTTATTATCAAATACTGTATGGTGACGTGCAAGTTTTCTTGACAATTACCTGTACTAAAATATCCAACTGACGTCCATCGAGTAATACGATTTTACTTTGTTTTCCTTCTCCAACCTATAAAGAAACATTGAGAAGAAAATTAACCTTAATTTTACACTTCAGTTAGATTTATTTATACATTATTAGAAGAATAAAACAAAAACATTACATCTTAATGAATGGAATTCTAACATTTCTTTATTGTGTTCACTTTTGTACAGTATTTCAGTACTAAAAATTAATCTTATCTTTTAAATCATTGATCATGAACGTGACCGCCTCTCAAATCTCTCTAACTATCATTAACGGCACGTTGATAACAAATTTGTATCTTTGAACAAAGCAGTAAAGTCTGTAGTACAATCTGTGTGACATGGATAGAAGTTATAGGTGGAAGATAGTAATTCTTTGGAATTTTTAAAGGACATCACCCAATGGTTTTTGAAATTTCTTGAAGACAAGCTTAAAAACAGGTGGCGGTTAAGCCTTTTAAATAAAGTCTACTATGTCTTCTTCAAAATTTGTTTACACAGTTTTATAGCATCAATAATATGTATATAAACCCACCCTTCGTGGCATCTTATATTTTCCTGTAATTGTAGAAAGAAAGGAAAAACTACACCAACGCTGAAGTTTTATGTGTTTTACACTGGATTTATTTTACGTCATTTTGTGTAATTGAGTTTCTAGCATGTGCTTTGTTTTTTCTTCTAAATTTTAGTAATTAGAATTTCCACAAAACGAAAGATAAATTACATACAATAGTCAATGTTTCGCGTATTCACCCTACTTGTGATTCGTATTTAAAGCCTAAAAAGATCATTCTATATATGCCGCGTTCACAGGCGACGGAAACGTGGGTGAGTGCAAATGCCCCTCAAATTTTCACCCGATAGTGAAGTGCCTTTTTTCTTATTTTTTTGAGAATGGTATATAATTATCAGGGAACGTCGATGCTTCACATTTGAATTCATGGTCACTGTTAACGTAGCAAATAAGGTTATCCCAATCGCCTGCCCCCCCCCCAAATTAAAATATGTTCCGCCGCGCTTATTGACTACGTTTAATGGCTTTGGGCCTGTTTCATGAGTGAGGGGGCGAAATCACACCAACAGTAAGGAAGACGCATAAAAAAATAAACATCATTCTGTAATGTATAAAGTTGTGGGATAATATATACCAACCTCTTTCTTTTAATCATTCTTCCAAATACCTATTTAGCAAAATCATTATTTTCTTGTCTTTTTTTTTCCACGTCAAGAAGCACGTCTCATAACTAAACCAGTTCACGAGGTTCAATGTTGCAATGAAAGCGCAGCCCAGTAGTTTGTGTACAGGAATGTGGAGCTGAGGATTTGTGGTTTGCGTCCCATTAACGCCAAAAAAACACGCTCTGCACTTTGTAGGTGCATTGTAAGAGTGATGGTCAAATCCCACTTTTTGGTGTGAGAAGAGTAGTCCAAGAGTTGGCGATGGATGGCGTTGACTATCTGCATTCCCTCTAGACCATAACTTCAAAATTAGACCCGGCCAGTTCGTGTAGCATTGTGCGAAAATTAAAACAGACCAAACTAAGTTACGTTACACGTTGAGATTTAACAACCTTTTCTTATTTAACTTAAACTATTTTGGCAAAAGAAATTTTGTTTTTTACTCAGAAGTAAAGTGATTCAGTTCACAACAAATATGCTTCAAGCTATTACCTTCGAACGCAGTGCCTGTAGGTAAGTGTACAATATAAAGCATTAATATTATGGATATAATTTTCAATTTGTTTGTTTGTTTTAACACAAAGTCAAGGTCAAGTAACTTTAAAATGTTACCATGCGGTTAATGAAACCCTCCGGAGAAGATAATATTAACCGTGTCTTGTCTCCCTATTATAATTCTAAAATACATCACTGTAGTATAACAGTAATTCCCATCAGAATAATTATATATATATAAATCGGTTGAGTTAAAAAAGGAATAGTTTTGTTCCTAAAAGCCTGAGTTTCGATATCCGTAGTGAGCACAGAACAGATAGCCCATTGTGTAGCTTTGCGCTTAACTACAAACACACTAAGGGCCTGGTGTTGCATGTCTTGTCATCCAATGTCATGGAATATGCTGTATCGTTGTGCATAACAATAAATGTTATCTCATCGTTACTTCCTGGTGACACAACCTCAACAATGACCTTGTTAGATATTTAAACAGACATGCAAAATTAACGCAGTGGTATTCGGAGTTAAAAAGCATAAATCCTGACGAGTAAAATTATGTAATTATTTATTTAGTTTATTCATGTTCTCTACATCATAAAGCTTCAGAGGACTATAAAATAGTATATAATATGAAACAAATTAATCTATTATTTGTTATGGATTTTGCGCAAAGCTACACGAGGGCTATCTGTGCTAGCCGTCCCTAATTTTGCAGTGTAAGACAGCTAGTCATCACCACCCACCGCCAACTCTTGGGCTACTCTTTTTACCAACGAATAGTGGGATTGACCCCACGGCTGAAAGGGCGAGCATGTTTGGTGTGACTAGGATTCGAACCCGCGACCCTCAGATTAAGAGTCGAGCGCCTTAAACCACCTGGCCATGCTTATAATAAATAATTTATATACAAATTAAAATGGGATTGACCGTCACATTATAACGCCCCCACGGCTGAAAGGACGAGCAGATTGCGAGTCGAGCGCCCTAACCCCCTGGCCATGCCGGGCCCAAATTAATCTAATAAAAGCTAGTAAAATCATAAGTTTGAGCTATTTCAGCTTTCATCAACAGCTTACTTTGATGATAATTAAAGTCACCCACTGAAGCTTTATGGGTTTATATACAGTGAAGTGACTAGATAAGACTACAAAAAGATTATGAAAAAAAAAAAAAAGAGTTGTTACTTTACCGATATTTAACAAAATGTAATATAAAATAATGATTACATAACATCATCTAATGATATATATATCTACGATAACTGAGTTACAATACACATAATGATGAAAATTTTACAAGTAGCTTCTTCTGCGTTGTGTACGCGAAAGGGATCGAATCCCTAATTCTAGCGTTCTAAGCTATTGACCTTACCACAATGTTGATGCAGTTGTGGTATCACCCAGTGCACGGATTTACCACGAAGCAAGAATAGAGCCAGCTAACTGGGTTCTTCCAGAATAAAGTGTCGACAGGCAGAATGTGCATCACAACAATTTACCAGAATAATGTGTCGACAGGCAGAATGTGCATCACAACAATTTATATTATCACAATCACAAGACATTAAAACAAAACAAGGATGGATATATCTGTAATGAGTGTATTGGACTGATGAGAGAGAGAGCGAGGAAGTGAAATCTTAGTAAGCTTCCCCCACCAGTTATGTGTGCATCCCCCCTAGTTAGATCAAGTACAACACTAAAATATTTAAGTTAAAGCTGAGTTAAAATAATAAATAAAAATGTCTCGCACTCCAAATTACAGCAAAGTTTAAAATGAAAACAAACTTAAGACTAATATCAAATTTACGATGTTTCTTACCAAAAGTATAACAGGGAAAAACCCGGTTTTTAATACTAATAGTACAATATCAATAACAAAGCAAGTTTTGCACATGACTGTACCTCAAACTGTGTTACAGCCAAATAGTGGGGCAACCCCAGGCCATTATCCGATTTGCTGCCAGAAAAGACAGCCTTCTACTGTAGGATAGGAACAGCTATCTTTCTTGCAAGAAAATGCAGTTAACTGCTAGTTAGTGAATACAAGTCCTGGACAAAATTAAAATATGGAAAAGTTAGCTATGTTTATTTGAGCGAATTTCTGTGTCCAAACTGAAATAAAAGAAAAACAGAAATTTCGAAATATTTACATATTAACTAAGAATGTATAAAAACACACGGTAAATTCCTCTTTCACACAGTGTGCATGGCAGTTTGAATTAACATTTCGGTGCAGTTCTTAGTGCATGGCAGTTTGAATTAACATTTCGGTGCAGTTCTTAGTGCATGGCAGTTTGAATTAACATTTCGGTGCAGTTCTTTGTGCATGGCAGTTTGAATTAACATTTCGGTGCAGTTCTTTGTGCATGCCAGAATGAATTAACATTCTTTATGAAGTTATTAGTGAGTGGCAGTTTGATTTATTAAACTTAAACAAAATTCAAAGCACAACCAAACATAATTCCAATCATTGAAATTTATATTTACTAAAGTCCAGGTGTTTTAAAAGTTTTTGCATATTACTGTGTGAACTGGTTTCTGAAAGAGTATTAACTGGTAACCTTATGGGTATACCTAATATCGTTACAGTTTTTAGTATGATAATATCATGTTCACTTTTTAGCAAACTCATTAGAATTATCCTTTGAAATTCCATTTACCCGACAATTTTTATCCTTACTGGTTATATAATGTATGTTAATTGTAAGGAATTTTCCTTTTCTACCGCTGTTATCGGTCATATCTTTCTACAGTCATTGTTTTCACTCAACCATGAAAGTATGTCCCGTCCTTCCAAGTGTACCTTAGATGGCTGAAAGTAGTTTTTTAAGGTGGCAGCATATAGCGGGTGGAGCTATTGTGAGTGAGAGTATCTGTCCATATGCTTGTATGAAAAATATATTATCCACATAGTAGGTATGTATTTAAGGTTTTTTAACGGAAACATTATGCGTTCTTAGATTTGTTTGTTTTGTTGAATTTCAAACAAGGCTACTCAACTATCTGCGCTAACCATCCCTAATTTTCAAGTGATAGGCTGGAGTAAAAGCAGCTAGTCAGCACTGCCAAGTTAAACATGCAATTATAAGTTATCAGAACATCATTACAAAACTATTCAAACGTGCTTAAGAGAAATGTCTAATTGTTTTTAAAATATGAAACCTTGTTGACATTCAAGTTGGTAAAAACTCAATTGATAATTTATCAGAAAGTGCAAAATCTAATATTTATGTTAAGCATGACATTCATGCATACCATTGTTTTATTAGAAAGTGGTCAATTAAGCACCATATATTGTACCACGTGAAATTTTATGTCTAATTATTTGTCTTTTTATCAAGATGAAAACAATGTTAAACAACATGCTCCATTGTTGCTCAGCGTTTAAAATGAGGACTTATAACGCAAAAAATATGGTTTCGATTCCTGCACAGAAAGCGCATTGTGTAGCTTTGTGCTTTAAAAAACAAGCCCCATTTTATTCCAGACTTCACTGTTTTTTATTGCAAACTGCAAAAGATGTATTATTTCTAATCCGAAATGTTCGGGAAATATATTTGTTTTTCTATCACTTTCATCTTCTTAATGAAATTACAATTTCATATAAATAAATCAGTTTCAATTTTAGTTTAGAATACGTGAACAGAGAAAAAAAAATTAATCGGGTTTTGCTTGGGGCTATCTATACATAATTATATGCAAAACCCCGGTGCCTCAGTTTTCGGGACCCGTGGTGGTCACAACACAGAGAACCCCTTTTGTAGCTTTGTTCTTAACATCAAACAAACATAATTATATTAACAAACATAAAAGAAAATTTTTATATGACACACATACAATCTGAAATCTTAATTTTACTATTTTAGCAAGATTAGAGGTTATTTGTTTGGTAGTTTGGAGCTTAAAGTGCGCAAAGGTTAGAGGTATCCGTTTGATCAAACACAATAATAAGTTTGTAAAATTTACATGAATGTTATGTAGTGCAGTTAAAACACTAGCAAACGTGTGAACCGTCCGATATTAAAAACAGTTTATTATAGTTCACATTATGAACACAAAAGCTTAGGAAGATATGAAAAATCCTTCAGACAGAAATTACAAATCCACACCACACATACAGAAATTCAACAACCACGTCAAAATAAAATAAAAAAATGGAACACAGAAAGGTCACACTCATAAACAAGACAGCGGGAATAGTGAAGTGTTTCCAGGTGGGAGAATTCGAACATTTAGAATCCATAGAACGATGAGGGTTACACACTCGATCAGATGTTCACTACTCGTATGTGTACAACAGAGAAAATATGTATTTGGATTGAAAACCGAAGTCGATAAGGTTAACGGATTAATGCTGGTTAAAATTAGGTGTTTCTTTTACATTTTCGGTCGTTTGTAAGTCCTGAGGGATTTAACAAGAAAGAAGACAAAATGTTTATAAGGTATCAACCATGAGTCAGTGCTCAACCACTAGCTCGTATTTCAAGCTCCCACAATAACACTCAAACAAACCCAAAACGAGATCTTGAATTTTTTCGTGTGTTTTTTTAAGGTGTAAAATTTATATAAATGTTCTTTTAACTCTTTTAAAACATTATTTTGCTTCATGACCTCAAACAAATAACTAGAGATATCGTGTCTTGTGCATAACTTGTTCTCTAAAAAATTATAACAACTCTTCTTTGGTGATTAAAATACTTCTGACGATTACATTTTAAAAATGTAAAAGAGCCTAGAGAAGATTAAGCAAGAAAGACTGTACAAGAATAGACTGCGACTTAAAGGCGACAGAAGGTGATGTGTGACGAGACAAACTGATAGAACATTCAAATCTTTGCCAAGCACGTCTGTATTCAAGCTCTCTTGCAGACTTGACAAGAACGAAAAGCCTCAGATAAAAATAACTATCATTAAAGCTTTAAGACTGTCATCTTTACGTCCCCACTTTAACAAGAACTTGCTGGTCTTTGGTTTTGGTGATTGTTTCCACTTCATCACAAATCATCTATGTCAGCGTTTCTCAAACTGAGGAGCGCGGACCCCCAGGGGTACCCGAGGGTCCCTCAGGGGGGTCCTCGAGTTATGTCCAAAATTTCATAAAAATATTTTTAAAATTATATTTATTGAAAAAATTATATATTTTGTAAAATTAAATTTATTGAAAAAAATTATATATTTTGTAAAATTAAATTTATATAAATCAAAACATTTAATTCTCGCGTACAAGGAATATTTTTCTCAAAACAAAAAACAACGATAGGTTTGGGGTCCGCGAAAAATATATTAAATTAAAAGAGGTACTCGAATTACTGAAGTTTGAGAATCGCTGGTCTATTGCCATTTTGAACCATAAGCCAACTACTGCATTGGCTCTTGAAGAATCTCTCATTGGTGGTTATGCGCAGCGGTAGAAAGCTAATTATACCACAAAAACCCAAGATTCGTACACTTTATAAATACAATTCAACTCACTTAAAAATATTAAAGTTTGGTTTGAATTTCACGAGGGTTATCTGCGCTAGCCGTCCCTAATTTATCAGTGAAAGACTAGAGGGAAGGCAGCTGGTCATCACCACCGACCGCCAACCTTTGGGCTACTCTTTTACCAACGTAGCATTATATCGCCCCCACGGCTGAAAGGGCGAGCATGTTTGGTGGGACGGGGATTCGATCCCGCGACCCTCAGATTGCGAGTCAAGCGCATCTGGCCTTGCCGGGCCATCCTATTAAAGTTATTCACTTACTTTAAAGAACTGGGGATTGGCCTTATCCAAAATTTTTATTGGATTTTGTTCGAACCTATCATCACATGTTTTCGAAAAAGATGCACACAGAAACTGGAAAAAAAAAGAAAAACATGTCGTCAACTGTTTGAATAAAATGTATAGTTCAACATTAATTTCGGATTTCTATTCATTTCACGAGACACGGTGAAAGCTGTTGTCGTTATGATAATTCACATTAATGTAATATCTCAGTAATCTATTTCCTTAATTATTAAATACGCAACAAAAGACGGGGGAGAACCTTATTATCTTTTATCTTACAGATAAATCACACAAAATGCTAATCGCACTTCATTTGAACGATATGTGTGTACTTATGCAGTAGTATGTCGAACTCGAGAGCAGTTTAAACTGTGAATCCAAAATACATGGCTTGCGTCCCATTGCTACAAAAACGTGCTCAGCACTTTGGGTCTATTTGTAAATAATAAAAAGTGAGAGTAAAACCCCACTATTCGATCAGGCAATGTTAACAATGGGTATTACTAAGTAACTAGCTGCCTTCTCTGTAACTTAACAGTTCAAAATCAGGGACAGTTATGCGCAAACAATCCTTTACGTACTTTGTAAGAAAATTGTAAAACAAACAAAATACTGCTGTCCATTCGACAGTACAATGCTGTCACAATAAATGTATAGCTGGTGTATTATAAAAATACCTTTCGGAAAAGAAATATTCATACAGCGAGATTGTTAAAAGATGTAGAACCCAAAGATATATCATTTAGAAGAAAACAGCCTTCAATGTTCTCCGCAGAAAAAGAAAATATCGCACAGCACAACGTGAAAAGCAGCAACAAACCCAAAATTACATCTAGATCTAATCCAGAGCAACGTATTGATCCGAAAATTGAAATCTGTAGTTGAAAAACAAACCTTTCAGATCCGAAAAGCCCTAAGAGTGAAACTGGGAATATGCTGTGGTAAAATTAATGATAGTATACAGACATTTTAAATAGACGAAAGCCACAAGCCAAAGGTTCACAAGTTTGAGCTATCTTCGTGAAATAGATGGCTAAAGAAACTGGAACCCAAAGCACTTCCTTTCGACCATATAACTGTCAAATTTCCCAGTGCAACTCAGATGGACTTCTGTTCCTTTGGTCTAATTATACACGGTCTTAGCAGCTGTATGTCAACACGAAGATGAAGATCTGTGGAGAATCTGTAAAGGGTTAAAATATGCTTCTATTCTATTATATTTTTTTAGAATATATATATATATATATAGTATCCTCAGGCTTCTCTAATAACCTTAAAATGTGTCAATAGTTCATTACTCGTCACAAAATAAATTTAAAACTTAGTCTAATGATCAGTGCAACTATTTCTTTCTGCCCGAAAGCATTTACGCGAGTTTGCTCTTGCGAAGAACTTTTTTCACTGAATCAAAAGTATTTAATTTACCAGTTTGTAAACAATATTTCAGCGCAGAACTGTAGCAAAGATTTCAGTTTTGGCTAGAAAAATATTCCCACCCCCCACTCCCCACCAAAAAACAAACAAAAAAAAAACGTAACCATTCCCAGAACTCCGTTTATATCTAACGTTTTAGGTACTTTCCCTTCCTGGAAAAATGAGCTTTGAATTTTTTTGGCAACTTTGATGGGGAAGCTCCATTATAAAATACTTCAAAATATAATATATATATAAACATCTAAACATCTATAGCTAGGCTGACAGAGAGTAATATTGCTCGTAACTGCATTCGTTTGTTGATCCTTATATAAGATGAATGTTAAACGTAAAATACCAAACAAGGCCACCTAATATACCAAACGCAATTCTTTAGCCTTCACAACCGAAGAGATCATAGAATTTAGCCATTGTGTGATTCATTGTACTAGTTATACATTGCACAACATATATACTCTAATATTCATATAACTATTACTAATTGTTTTAGTACAGCGTTTCCCAAACTTTTGTTATTCATCCCCCCATAATCAAAAATATTTTTTCCTCGCCTCCGTTTTTATTTTTATGAGCGATGTTTGTTTGTTTGGAATTAAGCACAAAGCTACACAATGGGCTATCTGTGACCTGCCCACCACGGGTATCGAAACCCGGTTTCTAGCGTTGTAAGTGCGCAGACATACCGCTGTGCCACTGGGGGATTTTCTGAGCGAAAGAATGAGTTAGTGTGGAGATGTAATACATGGATAAGCATCAAAAACGCTATATGTGTTGTATTAATTATTTATCAATTTCCTTAATAATATATATATATATATATATATATATA
>NW_013666685.1:309540-314781 GCF_000517525.1 Limulus polyphemus
TATATATATATATATATATATATATATCAAAACGCTTAATTTTACATTATTGCACTATTGACTCCTAATCGTTCGCTCCCTCTCCCCCGGGAGTGCACCCCACATTTTGGAAAATGCTGGTTTGAGCTAAAAAGATATTATTACAAGTGTAAACTGTTATATTCTATTCAGATTATAGATTTCAATTTTAGATGAAACTTATCTTTGATTAGTTCTTTATTATTAACTGTGCTTCTCTCCTGAGTATAGTAGCTGCAACATTTAACCGTGATGTCTATTGGTATACAAGCACGTTATAAAAGTATAACCATAATTCTAACTTAATTAACTGTGAATGACTCTATCAAAAGTTAATTATTTACAGAAGTTGTATTTGTACATCAAGAATACGCGAATAAACGACCTAAAATTTGATAATATAGAGTTAAGGATTTAAACTAAATTCATATACCACAGATTACGGCTGTCATAACAGTTAAGTCTGTAATTTCAAATATATGCATGTGAACAGAAAGAGAGAGATATCACTTAATGATAACGAAAATATTTTTTCTTCAATTACAAAGTAGATTAATTCATGACATCAGGAAAACACGTAGGTTCAAGAAGTCTTGATACAAAATGATAAAAAACCCTGTAACCCAAGTGCTTTCGAACGGTGGACCTTTCTTATTCATGGGGAATGTAGATTAGTTAATGTTCACCGATAGGCCTAAGTTCTCAGTAGATGCTAATAATACAACAAACAATTTCACTTACTTATTAATTCTCTTTTATCTCTGTTTCTTTGTCGAAACACAAACCCAATAATCACAATATTTTACAAAATAACTGACAAACAAACTCAATAAATAACTTCGCAGTATTTCGGATTCAGTGTAGCTTACTATGAGTCTCAATAATTCACTGCAAGAGACTCACAAATAAAGAATCATTTCTGTAGCATATCTTGCGTTATATACTGCCGAAACTGTTCTAAAATTCTGAAGAAAATTCCAGACGTTAAGCAGCGTATTCATTAAGTGAAGTCAAATCTCTCTCTTCGGCTAAACAACAATACCGATATCTAAGTTTTTTAAAAAAACAACATAGTCTACAATGATGTGATGAAGCAGTTTATCTACTAATTTATAGATATCTCTTGTCACATTGTTTTTGCTTATTTATGGATAGACAAGTAAATATGTTTAAAAACGTTTTTCTTTTTTAAACACTATGCTTTGATAGGCTTACTTAGCATCATCGAGTGTTTTACTGTCATTAATGGACGATTTCAATACTGAATACGAGCTACAGAAGTCATGAAATATTTTACGAAATTAATTCAGAGTTTTTGTTGTTTTACTTTTAGAATGAAGTTTGTTACTTAAATAACGGTAAAGATTAATTAATTAATTAATGGGAAATAATGAATTTTTCGTTACCACGAAGACTAAAACAAACTAAAAACCACAAGTGCTTCAAACGAGAATTTAAGTATTGACAAAAAACAATTAAAGTTCAATGAATTAACTCAATGGTACAAGACCTAGCATGGCCTGGTGGTTATAGTAATCGACTCAAAATCTGCAGGTCGCGGGCTCCAATCCCATCACCGAACATGCTCACCCTACCAGTCGTGGGGGTGTTATAATGTAACGATCAATCTCACTATTTGATTAGAGTAGGCCAAGAGTTGGTGGTGAGTAATGTTGACTACTTTATTGTTAGTTTATTACTTCTAAGTTAGGGCTAGCGCAGATAGCCCTCGAGATAAGCGAAATTAAACAAACAAAGAAACTCAATTGTATGAAAAGTGATCAGTAGTAAAAACAGCAATTTATACAACTACTTCTAATAACGTGTTTTTATACAACTACTTCTAATAACGTGTTTTTATACAATTACTTCTAATAACGTGTTTTTATACAATTACTTCTAATAACGTGTTTTTATACAACTACTTCTAATAACGTGTTTTTATACAACTACTTCTAATAACGTGTTTTTATACAACTACTTCTAATAACGTGTTTTTATACAACTACTTCTAATAACGTGTTTTTATACAACTACTTCTAATAACGTGTTTTTGTACAACTACATCCAATAACGTGTTTTTGTACAACTACATCCAATAATATGTTTTTGTGCAACTACTTCTAATAATGTGTTTTTATACAACTACTTCTAATAATGTGTTTTTACACAACTACTTCTAATAACGTGTTTTATACAACTACTTCTAATAACGTGTTTTATACAACTACTTCTAATAACGTGTTTTTATACTATTACTTCTAATAACGTGTTTTTATACTATTACTTCTAATAACGTGTTTTTATACAACTACTTCTAATAATGTATTTTTATACAATTACTTCTAATAATGTATTTTTATACAATTACTTCTAATAATGTATTTTTATACAATTACTTCTAATAATGTATTTTTATACAATTACTTCTAATAATGTATTTTTATACAATTACTTCTAATAATGTATTTTTATACAATTACTTCTAATAATGTATTTTTATACAATTACTTCTAATAATGTGTTTTTATACAATTACTTCTAATAATGTGTTTATTTGTTGTTCAGCACAAAAATGCACAATGAGTTTTCTTTGCTCTGCCCATCGCGGGAGTCGTAACCCGATTTTTGGTGTTAAAACCCCCAGACTTATCACTGAACCACCGAGAGGTGTGTGTAAAATAACTGTAAGTGTAATTAAAACACCAAGGAATTAGGAGATTTTTAAAATACATGTCAAAATATTTTACGACATTTTTTATTCCGTTTCTTCATAATAAACATGGACAAGTCGTTTTAAAATTGTAAGTTAACCTGTGGGTCACAGACTTCCAACGCTAAAATCCAGGGTTCAATTCCCAGATGGGAAAGAGTGCAGAGAACCTGTCCTGATCCTTGCACAAAGAAAACAACAGCAAACTGTACAATACAGAGAATTGCATGATTTATTAAATAATTAATAGTTTTCCTCCTCGGAACAGTTATTTCTACTCTAAAGAATCGAAACAACCTGAGTTCCTTCCATACGCCATCTATATCCATGTTGCCCACCGGTGGATAAGTTCACGAACTTACAACGCTGAAATCCGGGGTTAGATTTCCGCGGTGATTAGAGCGTAGATAGCCCATAGTGTAGCATTGCGCTAAAAACAAATAAACAAATATCCATCTTGCAAATACAAAGATACCTATGTTAAATAATGGTAGGAAACCTACCGTTATAACAACATATTAGCATAATATCTGTGTTATATATACAATGGAATGAAACCTACCGTTTTAACAATGTATTAATATGATATCTGTGTTACATATACAATGGAATGAAACCTACCGTTTTAACAATGTATTTGTATGATATCTGTGTTACATATACAATGTAATGAAATCTACCGTTTTCACAATGTATTAGTGTGATATCTGTGTTACATATACAATGGAATGAAACATACGATTTTAACAACATATTAATATGATATCTCTGTTACATATACAATGGAATGAAACCTACGATTTTAATAACGTATTAATATGATATCTCTGTTACTTATACAATAGAATGAAACCTACCGTTTTAACAATGTATTAGTATGATATCTGTGTTACATATACAATGGAATGAAACCTACCGTTTTCACAATGTATTAGTATAATATCTGTGTTACATATACAATGGAATGAAACCTACCATTTTCACAATGTATTAGTATGATATCTCTGTTACATATACAATGGAAAGTAACCTACCGTTATAACAACGTATTAACATAATATCTGTGTTACATATACAACAGAAAGAAACTCTACCGTTTTAACAATGTATTAGTATGATATCTGTGTTACATATACAATGGAATGTAACCTACCGTCATAACAATGTATTACCATAATATCTGTGTTACATATACAATGGAATGAAATCTACGATTTTAACAACGTATTAATATGATATCTCTGTTACATATACAACAGAAAGAAATCTACCGTTTTAACAATGTATTAACGTCATACATTTTAAAATACTGAAACTTCACGATGTAAGTAACTACACGCGTTATAACGGAATAATATGAACGTTTAATATTTCCACTTTAAGCTTGCAGAACAGCATCAAATGTTCGTAAAATTATTTGTTTTGAACCCTAATAGTAATAATAACCGTTTTAATTGTACCTATAATCATATATATAGACCACTTTCTTTAATATTTCTACAATCATTAATTATTTCAGAGTTACACTTGTTATTATCAATTATGCAATTTTCCTCTATTCGGTTTTTTTTCCTGTCATCTATCTCGTAGTTAGTCTTAAGAAGCTAGAAGATAAGAACTTTGAAAGGGCTGAAATTATTCAACCGCTTCACTAAAAATT
This sequence comes from Limulus polyphemus, assembly GCF_000517525.1. Classification (NCBI taxonomy): domain Eukaryota; kingdom Metazoa; phylum Arthropoda; class Merostomata; order Xiphosura; family Limulidae; genus Limulus; species Limulus polyphemus. The sequence continues at coordinate 313,932 of NW_013666685.1, forward strand.
GCATCCGTGACTGTATGGTTACGTAATACCTCGAATTAATCTTTTATTTGCAAACCTCGAATTCTGATAAAATAAAAACTAAAACTTTAGCCGTATTTTTGTTTAAATTTAGGTTCCTCCAGTTATGTCGTGTCTCATTTGGCGCTTGTCAAGGCTAAGCATGCGTGTTAAATGGCATACAAGTGTATAAATTCAATAATCCAACTAAGCTTCAACTTTAACAGAATAACAAACAGGGAATAAGGATAATATGTTCTTACTTCTAGTACATAGAACGGTGAATTATATTTTTCATTTGTCCAGTACTATTAGTTGCTGACTTAAACATCTCGGATTTTATAGTGCTGTTCATACAGATATGTGGCTATTATGAGGGCTGGAACCACTCGTTGTCTGAAAAGTTGTTTTTGAAATATCAAAGATAGGGAGACGCTGTTTGTATGGTGTTGTTGTTGTTTTTTACATGTTAAAATTAACATAACTATTGTGTAATCTAACTACATGTATCAAAACTGTGAAAGCTATCATCAATATTATGTTAACTCAACCACTTCGTTGATTTGTTTGTATTAACTCAAAACATCCATTATCCACAACTTGTCAATTGGTTTATCAATTCTAAGGCTTATATGTACATTACGTCTTGGAAATCATATCATTTAGCTTAGTGGCAATACATAAAATCATGCTACAAGAAAACACATACCGTAAGCATGTCAACAATTTCCCTGTAGAGACTTTCAGAACCCATATTCTTTCTCAACTGTTACCACATTCCGCCTTTCGTGAAGATCATAATTAAAGTTAAAATGTTCCTGTTTCCAGATATCAAGTCACAAAAAGCTTGTTT
>NW_013666685.1:315007-316130 GCF_000517525.1 Limulus polyphemus
AACTATCTGTGCTCTGCCCAGCACGGGTATCGAAGCCCGGTTTCTAGCGTTGTAAGTCAGCAGACATACCGCTGTGCCACTGGGGGCCACAAGAAGCTCTTCCTTGGTATATCTTATTATAACAACGACAGTGACCTACATTTGAAGTTATGATCAATATCACATCTATATTTCTAAGTCCCAAAGCCATCCACAGAACTAGCATTGAAGGTGTTTAAACTGAACCCAACAACACTAGCCAATTATTTAAGAGCTCTTCCACGTCGCTTATTTACAAACAATGGGTATATGTGTTATTATAATTAAAACATTGGGTGGTGTGCGTGCTTGTCCATGCATCGAACCGGTGATTGAAACATTTGTGAATTTGTGTTTCAATCATCTTCTTGACTTGACCGCCATGATTTTCATAAATTCTAATGAACTTTCTAAGTAATGCCATACGGCTATGTGTATTCTTACATCTTCTGACCTCATTACTAAGCAACCATCCGTGTTACTGCTCTTTACATCTTCGTTAATTCTGACAGATGACGTCATGTCTATCATACTCCAATACCAACATGAAATATTACATTCTTCTCATGAAAGATTCTGATATTGGGGCTTCACTTAAGCACAGGTACTCGATCGCCGACTGGTATTGAAAAAAACTTTTTATTACAGGATCCTAAATAGAAGAAATAGAGGATCCTTTGAACTTTTTCGCGTCTTCACTTTGAGGGTGAATAAGCAAATCAAGAAAACTGGGCGTGAATTTTATGATTTAAGAATAACATTACCAACACAAGTCCGTGTATGTGCACAATTTTCGAAAACCAGTTAAATAAAACACCTACTCATAAAAGCACGTGCCAGCCGTTTGCGTTAAAAAATGACAGTCTGGCTTCAGGCAATCCGAAAAGTATTTCTTGTAAACTGGTCCCGCCAAGCAAATCCAAGTTTAAAGCGTCATGGTTTTGGGGGAGTAACAATGGAGCTGATGATTAAACTTGTGTGACGTAAGATCAAGGACATTGTTAAGTTCAAGCCTGTCGATCAGCTCATCCCATTCTATTTACTATTATCACTAATTTGTATTAATTCTAACCAAAACAAAAAACTCATCTTTCTTTATATTTAT